>NC_053391.1:460389920-460627420 GCF_905171765.1 Bufo bufo
TGTCTTCTTTCCAAAATGGGGTCACTTGTGGGGTAGTTATACTGCCCTGGCATTTTCCAGGGGCCCTAATGTGTGGTAAGTTGGTAAATGACCTGTGAAATCCTAAAGGTGCTCTTTGGAATGTGGGCTCCTTTGCCCACCTAGGCTGCAAAAAAGTGTCACACATGTGGTATCGCCGTATTCAGGAGTAGTTGGGCAATGTGTTTTGGGGTGTCTTTTTACATATACTCATGCTGGGTGAGAGAAATATCTCGGCAAAAGACAACTTTTCCCATTTTTTATACAAAGTTGGCATTTGACCAAGATATTTATCTCACCCAGCATGGGTATATGTAAAATGACACCCCAAAACACATTGCCCAACTTCTCCTGAGTACGGCGATACCACATGTGTGACACTTTTTTGCCGCCTAGATGCGCAAAGGGGCCCACATTCATTTTATGAGGGCATTTTTAGACATTTGGATCCCAGACTTCTTCTCACGCTTTAGGGCCCCTAGAATGCCAGGGCAGTATAAATACCCCACATGTGACCCCATTTTGGAAAGAAGACACCCCAAGGTATTCAATGAGGGGCATGGCGAGTTCATAGAAATTTTATTTTTTTTGGCACAAGTTAGCGGAAATTTTATTTTTATTTTTTTCTCACAAAGTCTCCCTTTCCGCTAACTTGGGACAAAAATTTCAATCTTTCATGGACTCAATATGCCCCTCACGGAATACCTTGGGGTGTCGTCTTTCCGAAATGGGGTCACATGTGGGGTATTTATACTGCCCTGGCATTCTAGGGGCCCTAAAGCGTGAGAAGAAGTCTGGAATAATAATGTCTAAAAAATTTTACGCATTTGGATTCCGTGAGGGGTATGGTGAGTTCATGTGAGATTTTATTTTTTGACACAAGTTAGTGGAATATGAGACTTTGTAAGAAAAAATATAATAATTTCCGCTAACTTGGGCCAAAAAAATGTCTGAATGGAGCCTTACAGGGGGGTGATCAATGACAGGGGGGTGATCAGGGAGTCTATATGGGGTGATCACCCCCCTGTCATTGATCACCCCCCTATAAGGCTCTATTCAGATGTCCGTATGTGTTTTGCGGATCCGATCCATGTATCAGTGGATCCGTAAAAATCATACGGACATCTGAATGCAGCCTGACAGGGGGGTGATCAATGACAGGGGGGTGATCAATGACAGGGGGGTGATCAGGGAGTCTATATGGGGTGATCACCCCCCTGTCATTGATCACCCCCCTATAAAGCTCCATTCAGATGTCCGTATGTGTTTTGCGGATCCGATCCATGTATCCGTGGATCCGTAAAAATCATACGGACATCTGAATGCAGCCTTACAGGGGGGTGATCAATGACAGGGGGGTGATCAGGGAGTCTATATGGGGTGATCACCCCCCTGTAAGGCTCCATTCAGATGTCCGTATGTGTTTTGCGGATCCGATCCATGTATCAGTGGATCCATAAAAATCATACGGACATCTGAATGCAGCCTTACAGGTGGGTGATCAATGACAGAGGGGTGATCAATGACAGGGGGGTGATCAGGGAGTCTATATGGGGTGATCACCTCCGTCATTGATCACTCCTCTGTAAGGCTCCATTCAGACGTCCGTATGTGTTTTGCGGATCCGATCCATCTATCAGTGGATCCGTAAAATTCATATGGACGTCTGAATGCAGCCTTACAGGGGGGTGATCAATGACAGGGGGTGATCAATGACAGGGGGGTGATCAGGGAGTCTATATGGGGTGATCACCTCCGTCATTTTTCACTCCTCTGTAAGGCTCCATTCAGACGTCCGTATGTGTTTTGCGGATCCGATCCATCTATCAGTGGATCCGTAAAATTCATACGGACGTCTGAATGCAGCCTTACAGGGGGGTGATCAATGACAGGGGGGTGATCAGGGAGTCTATATGGGGTGATCACCTCCGTCATTGATCACTCCTCTGTAAGGCTCCATTCAGACGTCCGTATGTGTTTTGTGGATCCGATCCATCTATCAGTGGATCCGTAAAATTCATACGGACCTCTGAATGGAGCCTTACAGGGGGTTATCAATGACAGGGGGGTGATCAATAACAGGGGGGTGATCAGGGAGTCTATATGGGGTGATCTGGGGTGATCAGGGGTGATCAGGGGTGAATAAGGGGTTAATAAGTGACGGGGGGGTGTAGTGTAGTGTAGTGGTGGTTGGTGCTACTTTACTGAGCTACCTGTGTCCTCTGGTGGTCGATTCAAACAAAAGGGACCACCAGAGGACCAGGTAGCAGGTATATTAGACGCTGTTATCATAACAGCGTCTAATATACCTGTTAGGGGTTAAAAAAAATCACATCTCCAGCCTGCCAGTGAACGATCTCCGCTGGCAGGCTGGAGATCCACTCTCTTACCTTCCGTTCCTGTGAGCGCGCGTGCCCGTGTGCGCGCGTTCACAGGAAATCTCGCGTCTCGCGAGATTACGCACGGATGCGTCCAGGAGGAATGAATCAACCACCTTCCGGACGCATCCGTGCGTTAGGCGGTCGGGAGGTGGTTAAATAAGGGTACTTTCACACTTGCGGCAGGGGATTCCGGCAGGCAGTTCCGACTCCGGAACTGCCCGCCGGACCTGGCAATACGGACGCAAACTGATGGCATTTGTCAGACAGATCAGGATCCTGATCCGTCTGACAAATGCATTGAAATGCCGGATCCGCCTCTCCGTTGTCATCCGGAATTTTGGACGGAGATAAAACCACAGCATGCTCCGGCATTATCTCCGTCCTGAAAAGGCAAAAAGACTGAACTGAAGACATCCTAATGCATCCTGAACGGCATGATCTCCATTCAGAATGCATTAGGATAAAACTGATCAGTTCTTTTCCGGTATTGAGCCCCTAGGACGGAACTCAATGCCGGAAAAGAAAAAAGCTAGTGTAAATACTACTCTTAGAGAGGTACCTGGAAAGATTTCCTTTCTTGTTGCTTTCTAAGGCTGACCATTCGCATTCGATCATTAGTTCTAATGTTTATGCCTGCTTGACTGAGCATGAGAAAACCTCAGCAATACTGTTCTGGCAGTGACTTATCTCTTTGAAAAGAAAAGGCTTGAGCAGCTGAAATCCAATCAAGAGGCCTCCATGCACTTTAGATGGTCGGCCTGCCCCACCAAAATCAGTAGTTATGGCTGACCTTTATCTAATATGTATGGCTAGCTTAAGACGCACATTTGGAAAAACCAAAAGTATATGCTGACTGAACAGTTGACCATTTTAACTGTCACTGAAAAATCTTTAGGCTAAGAATCAGTTGCAATTTTCAAATGCTTTAAACTTTAAAGTGTTAATGTCATTTCAGATTAAAAAGTCTTCTTAGCAAAGCTTTAACTAAATGTTGCTAAGGAGATCCTGTCTTCAGTATCAGGCATTTTACTGAGCGCTAAAAACAAATCCAATAGGCAGGGTGATGGCCGGTAATAGGACACGTGTACATAGTCAGGGACAGGGGTAGCGACAAGAGGTAGGCTGGAACTAACTGTATTAAACATAGGCCTCTTCCCGCTCAGTAAAATGCTGAAGACTGAAGACAGGCTCTCGTGAGCAATGTTAGAGCTTTGCTAAGAAGATTCTTTAAAACCTGTTTTCTAGTACAAAGAAACATCTTTCCCTAATTTAGTATATCAAAGAGTTTAACATCCCCGTCCCTACACAATATTAAAAATAAACTGAATCAACAGTTACACTTTAAGATGTTCAATTTACATTCTGATGCTTTTCTTTACTTATGAGGAAGTCTAGAGGTGTAGCTACAATATAGAGACTTGAAGTTAGATTTCATCTTACAGATACCTGTAGAGTACAGTACACACATATTTATGTAGGCCCTTGGGATCTTAGAGAGCACTAAAAGTAGGTAGTACTTACATGTCTATACTGTATGCACTCTTTATAAAAATATAAGATACACAAGGTAAGATATGGAATAGGTGGAGTAAGCAGTCACCTGGCATGCTATAGAGGGGAGATTGTGTAATTTATGTATAATAGAACGAATTCAAGTTCAGTATATCTTCTCTTAACAAAAGTGGAACTTGATGAGGGGGCAGCTCCAGAAAAGAGAGTGCATACAAAGGTCAGTAGAGTAGGTCATTTTTGATGACTATGTCTGAAAAGTAACCTTGAGAGGAGCTTTTAAGTGTACTGTGGTTAAACATAAACTTTACATTGATAAGTATCCATCTTGTTTACATAGGAAACTGAACATTATTTAAACCTTAAGCATTTTTTATTGAGATTTGTCTCATTTTTAACTTAATCCTTTAATTCATATGCAGTCATTTAACTTCACATGTCTTCCTGTGCAAAAATAAGGAGGCAGTGGGAGGTAGTCAGTCGTACTGCTAAGAAGCACCATAACTTTTTTTGGTTGGGACTTGTGAGCTTAGCTACAGGGGTGGAGATGTTGCAGTCATACCAGACCATGATGTCTGAGACAGTCCAACTGATACTCTACATACAGTAAGACATTAGTACTACTGCAGAAATGACACTGGTTTTTGACAGATCGACATAGGGACCCAGAAGCTGAAAAGGCTATGGACACCTTTGTATTATTACATTGTTTGTATTATGGAACAAACCAGATCCGTCACTAAAAACAATGTAAGTCAATGGTGACGGATTGTTTTGATTTTACACAACCGCATCCTAACGGAACGGTTGCATACTAATGTGCAAAATCTTCTCCTAGATCTCAAAACTGGAAATAACATTAGCATTTAAATGGCCAAATGCTGCCCTGGAATCAACATCAGTAGAATAGAGGCACAATTTCTATGTCTATCAGGCAAAACTTCCCATTTTTAAGTGTTCCCTAAAAATATACCTTCTAATGGACATATCTGTTTCCTAGTAGTACTATCACATCCTTTTGTCTTAACACTTTTTCCCATTACCTGTTTTACCTGGGCACATATTGAAAACTACAATAAGGACTCGCTCACAGAGCTGTAGAAAGGATTTATGCTGCATAGGTAAATGCACAATTCACTGCAAAAATGCACCAAAATGATACGCAACTGACAATACTAGCTAATTCCTCAGGCCGATGTTAAAAGCTGAGAACTTTGCCAATATCTTCTAGTCAGGAACATATCGGAGCCCCTCATGCACCACGTCGCAGTGTCTCAGCACGCATGGGGTCCTACCACTAAACTACCCATGGTGTGTGAACAGGGTCTGAACCAACTCACAGCCAGTCTCTCACAGGCCTCCATAGTGGTATCACCAATGCACTGTGAGGTAGGATAAAGCTGTGAGTTGCACCCACAACAGACCATCTGACACAGAAGCCGCACCCACAACAGACCATGTGACACAGAAGCCGCACCCACAACAGACCATCTGACACAGAAGCCTCACCCACAACAGACCATGTGACACAGAAGCCACACCCACAACAGACCATGTGACACAGAAGCTACCAGGCCTGAGGAATTAGCTAGTATTGTCAGTTGTGTATCATTTTGGTGCCTTTTTTGCAGTGATTTGTGTATGTATATTTTTTCATCTGCACAATGTATCATTTTGTGTAAGATGTCCTTGTGGTGCATGTGGTCCGCCCCGGCATCCTCCATTGTACGCATTTTTTGCTGGGGATTGCCGTTGTCTGCGGACCGCATGCAGAGGGATTGCTCCCTCGGTTATAGACACGCCACAGTGTCTGGGTTTGGAGCATTTTCACCCGTTTAGGCCACTTTTTTCAGTGAGTTTCTGCATAAGTAAATGATCAAACTGAATCTGTGCATCCTCAGAACATGTCTCATGAGAGCCCATATGGTGGCACATGGAATGGCAACAGGTCTGTAATTTGGCCTGTAAGGACTTACTATCAGGGTGTGCAACCTGGAAACACATCACTAGTCACTGCTGAAGGGAGATGCACATGTGCTTCTGGTCTATAGCTATAGAAAAATGGATGAACTGAAGTTCACTGCATCTCCTAGTTTTTTTTGTAAACCATCGTACGACAAAGTGCAGAAACAGGTACGTGAGATCCTCCAGAGACACTGGCCTATCTTACAGTCAAATCCGGACATTGGTGATATAGTGTCAGATCGTCCCCCCATTACATACCGTCGTAGTTCAAACATACGCGACCGTCTGGTCCATAGCATCTACCTACATCCAACACCCGAGACCTGGCTTAAAAATACACTGACTGGGACTTTCCCATGTGGAGCATGTGTCATCTGTGGCAACATTATGAAAGGGACATTCTTTACTAGCCAAGTGACCAAGGAAAGATTTTCCATCAGATCTTTCATCAGATGCACATCAGTGGGAGTTGTATATCTATTGACTTGTCAATGTGGTATGCAATATGTAGGTAAGACCAGACGTGAATTGAGGAGACGCATTGGTGAACACCTACTCCTGTCTATGATTTCACCCCATGTTTTATATATGGGGTGGTCTATTCCATGCTAGCTGCTTTCTCCATTTTGTATGGCAGTGGAATGGTTAAATCGACTATTTACATTGCGCTGTTTCTTCTACATAGGCCTCCTTATATATCCTGATTAACCAACTACAGCGGTGTCACTCGACATTACAGACCGCATGTGATTGTTCCCCCATATGTTCGAGTGCATGTGCGCTCCTCCCCCAGAACGTATTACGCTCTATTTTGCGGCGGCCGCGTCAGGGAGCGTGTCAGATGACGCGCCTCCTTCTCTGATTGGTGGCTTATGCTGGCACACACCTCCTGGGGGCAGGTGTTATATTATTTATATCCGCCGTGTGCTTGGCCGCATATGGCCATCACAGCGCCGATGCATGCAGGCTACAGTGCGGCAGCTTCA
The DNA here is from genome assembly GCF_905171765.1 of Bufo bufo. Classification (NCBI taxonomy): domain Eukaryota; kingdom Metazoa; phylum Chordata; class Amphibia; order Anura; family Bufonidae; genus Bufo; species Bufo bufo. The sequence goes on from NC_053391.1 coordinate 460,396,780, forward strand.
TTCGCATCTGATATTACTATTCATTATGTATCGCTCCTGATGACACATGACACAGTGTAGTCATGTAGAAACGCGTTGAGCGATCTGATGTGTCACTTTTCGCTCAATAGGCAGGGCAGTCTTTATTAGTGATTATGTACCATCACTGGCCGTCCAGACTTGAGTGATTTGAAGCATTACATACCGCTCACTCAGCAGGGCAGCGCTAACAGGGTGCACCAGGACCCATTGTAGCTGCTTAAACTGTGCAGATCATCCACCCTATGGCTCAACACAAAGAGCATTAGGACAGATGTAAAGTTGACTAGATCTGCATTGTCAGTCCCTGATCTGAGTGTAGCGATACTATCACCTGGTTGCTACTGACTACACTTATATCAGTGTGTTCCAACACTGAGTGATAGCAAGCAACAGGTTATTAGTCAGGCCTTCAGAGTGTCGGATGGTTATTTACCCTATCCCTCTCCGCATCTCTGATTCCCTGTATGCTTGATTTTATCTATTACCCCTTTTCTTTGATTCTAATAAAATCTTTATTTTCATTTTCAACGTTCCTTCAGGCTGAGATTTAAAAACCACCTGAGGCCAGCCTTGTTTTCAGTGTTAATAAGAGGAAATTCCCTATGACTGTGATCTTTAATAAGCAGCGCCCCCTACCACACTTATTGTTTGCAGCTACTAACTTACAACTTGGAGGAATATTTTGGTGCTCTGCAAATGAAGAGTATTTTTAATATTAGAAGGTTAACCGCTTCACGTCCGCCCATAGGATATAAACGTCCTATGGGTGGACGTCTATTTCTGAACGGACGTTCCAGAACGTCCGTTCAGAAAGTGCAGCTGCACGCTAATCGTGCAGCTGCTGATCGGGTTGCCCGCTGTCAGTGACAGCAGGGCAACCCTAAGACAAGGCAGGGACAGTGCCCAGGTGTCCCTGCCTTCTAGATCGCTGCAGACACAGCGCTCACCGAGCGCTGTGTCTGCAGAGAAGGAAGCGCTGTGCGCTTCCTGTTCCGGCCCGGCGGTCATATGACCGCCGTGACCCGAGTGTGCAGGAGCTGTGTGAGGTCTCTCAGAGACCTCGATCAGCCCTGCTGTGAGGCTGTACAGCGCAGGATTGCTGCTGTACAGCCTCTATAGGGGTGTATTTGTCCTGTAACTGGGGCTACTATGTCAGCCCCAGTTACAGGAGAAATCAACAGTGAAAAAAAAAAGAAAAAGTGAAGTAAATGTCCCCCAGAGGTCTTGTATGACCTTATGGGGGACGAAAAGTGTAAAATAAAAAAAATACAAATAAAAGGTTGAAAATAAAAATATAAAAAAAAGCTTCACATGTAAAAAAAAAAAAGTCCCCAAGTAAGGAATGAAAAAAAATATTTAAAATAGAAAAAATAAAAAAAAGTATACATATTAGGTATTGCCGCGTCCGTAAAAACCAGCTCTATAAAAATATCACATGACCTAACCCCTCGGATGAACACCGTAAAAAAAAAAAAAAAAACTGGCAAAACAAGCAATTTTTGTCACCTTGCATCACAAAAAGTGCAACACCAAGTGATCAAAAACGCGTATGTCCCACAAAATAGTACCAATAAAACCGTCACCTCATCCTGCAAAAAATGAGCCCCTACATAAGAAAATCTCTCAAAAAATAAAAAAACTATAGCTCTTAGAACATGGAGACACTAAAACATAATTTTTTTGGTTTCAAAAATGCTATTATTGTGTTAAAGTGAAACAAATAAAAAAAAGTATACATATTAGGTATTTCCGCGTCCGTAAAAACCAGCTCTATAAAAATATCACATGACCTAACCCCTCGGGTGAACACCGTAAAAAAAAAAAAAAAAAAACTGTGTCAAAACAAGCAATTTTTGTCACCTTGCATCACAAAAGGTGCAACACCAAGTGATCAAAAACGCGTATGTCCCACAAAATGGTACCAATAAAACCGTCACCTCATCCTTCAAAAAATGAGCCCCTACATAAGAAAATCTCTCAAAAAATAAAAAACTATAGCTCTCAGAACATGGACACATTAAAACATAATTTTTTTGTTTCAAAAATGCTATTATTGTGTAAAACTTTAATAAATGAGAAAAAGTATACATATTAGGTATCGCCACGTCCGTAACGATCTGCTCTATAGAAATGTCACTTGACTGAACCCCTCAGGTGAATGCTGTAAAAATAAATAAATAGAAACTGTGCTAAAACAACCAATTTTTTGGTCACCTTGCCCCATAAAGTGTTATAATGAATGATCAAAAAATCATATGTACCCAAAAATAGTACTAATAAAACTGGCACCTTATCCCCTAGTTTCCAAAATGGGGTCACTTCTTGGGAGTTTCTACTGTAAGGGTGCATCAGGGGGCTTCAAATGGGACATGGCATCTAAAAACCATGTGGAGTTCCTTTTCTTCTGCGCCCTGCCGTGTGCCCATACAGCAGTTTATGACCACATGTGGGGTGTTTCTGTAAACCGCAGAATCTGGGTAATAAATATTGAGTTTTGTTTGGCTGTTAACCATCGATGTGTTAAAGAAAAAATTGGATTAAAATGGAAAATCTGCCCAAAAAGTGAAATTTTAAAATTTGATCTCCATTTTCCTTTAATTCTTGTGGAACGCCTAAAGGGTTAACAAAGTTTGTAAAATCGGTTTTGAATACCTTGAGGGGTGTAGTTTCTACAATGGGGTCATTTATGGGGGTATCCACTATGTAGGCCCCACAAAGTGACTTCAGACCTGAACTGGTCCTTATAAAGTGGGTTTTGGCAATTTTCTTATAAATTTGAAGAATTGCTTCTAAACTTCTAAGCCTTCTAACGTCCTAAAAAAATAAAATGACATTTCCAAAATGATGTTAACATAAAGTAGACATATGGGGAATGTTAAATAATAAATATTTTATGAGGTATCACTTTCTGTCTTAAAAGCAGAGAAATTGAAATTTAGAAAATTGCGAATTTTTCAAATTTTTGGGTAAATTTGGGATTTTTTCATAAATAAAGGTGAAATATTTTGACTCAAATTTATGATTATCATGAAGTACAATGTGTCACGAGAAAACAATCTCTGAATGACTTGGATAAATAAAGGCGTTCCAAAGTTATTACCACATAAAGTGAGATATGTCAGTTTTGCAAAATTTGGCCTGGTCAGGAAGGGGGCAAATGGCCTAGATGGGAAGTGGTTAAGGGCTTGTTGAGTTTTGAAAAATACTGGAAAACTCTAATATTTATTGATTTTTACACAGGGAAAGACGGCACTTTTTCTACAGTCAAAAGTGCCTGAAACCAAACAGAATGGACAAAAAATGAGCACAACTGATGGTCATAACACATATCACTGAAAACGTGGAAAACAGAACCTAGCTTTTATTAGATATCAAATATTAGATGTTAAAAAAAAGGTCACAACTGGACCATAGACAATAATGATAATAAATAGAGCCCAGATAGAACAAGCACTAACAAAAACACTACCAGACAAGAATGAAATGAAGTAGGGTATAAGGCAGGCAGATAAGGGCAGGAGAAAAAATCCTTTACCTACTTTTACCCTAACTAAACTTGGACATAGCCTGATGGTGGATGTACCTCACACTGTAACCTACAACTAATATACTCTAAATGACCCTATACTATAAAAAAGACAAATACAGCTTATAATACTGTTTATCCTGCACCAACGCGTTTCACCCATCCGGGTTCATCAGGGGTCAATGTGGAATTGTTGTTTATGGCCCAGTGGTTACCTCTTTTTTATATGATATCTAATAAATTTTCCATGTTTTCAGTGATACGGGATACTTAGGGGTTAGGGTGGGTTCACATCAGCGTTATGGATTCCATTATGGCTTTCCGTTATAACATAGTACTTTCACACTAGCGTTATTCTTCTTTTCCGGCATTGAGTTCCGTCCTAGGGGCTCAATACCGGAAAATAACTGATCAGTTTTATCCTAATGCATTCTGAATGGAGAGCAATCCGTTCTTCAGTTCAGCCTTTTTGCCTTTTCAGGACGGACATAATATCACAGCATGCTACGGTTTTATCTCTGTCCAAAATTCCGGAACACTTGCCGGAATGCCGGATCCAGCATTTTTTCCCATTGAAATGCATTAATGCCGGATCCGGCAAAACGGATCCGGCATTGAGGTCTGCGCATGCTCACACCGCAAAAAATGTGAAAAAAAGAAATGCCGGATCCTATTTTCCAGATGACACCAGAGAGACGGTTTCGGCATTTCAATGCATTTGTCATACGGATCAGGATACTGATCCGTCTGACAAATGCCATCAGTTTGCGTCCGTATTGCCGGATCCGGCAGACAGTTCCGGCGACGGAACTGCCTGCCGGAATCCTCTGCCGCAAGTGTGAAAGTACCCTAAGACGGAAGTCAAAACGGAACCCTTTAAGAGGCATTCCGTTTTGATCCTTCATAATACAAGTCTATGGGCTGCAGAACGGATTTGTCCTGGTTTCCGTTCTGCTGCCCATAGGCTTGTATTATGACGGAATGCAAAGCAGAAGCCTTTAAGAGGCATTCCGTTTTGTTTTCCGTCATAATAGAAGTCTATAGGAATCATAACGGATCCGTCCCGTTTCCGTTATGCGGAACGGACAAAAAAGTCCTGCATAACGGGAACCAGACCGATCCGTTATGAGTGCAAATAGACTTCTATTATGACGGATCAAAACGGAATGCCTTGTTATAACGGAAAGCCATAACGGAATCCATAACCCTGATGTGAACCCATCCTTACATGAATTTTTGCTATCATTTAATCAATACAATTTTAGTGATTTCGGATGCTCAAAATAACCCATTCAAGCAAATTGAGTTTAAAACAGATCCATTTTTATGCTCCTCTGAAGGTACAGAAATACAAAAAACACAATGGTTGTTCTTCTTAAAGGGGCTGTCCAAGATAATAAAAAATCTTGGACAAGACCTAAAATGGCTTGTATACTCACTAAGCACCCATTCACGTGACCGTATATTTCTGTCCACATCCGTGATGCAGACCCAGTAATTTCAATGGGGCCGCAAAAGATGCGGACAGCACAACGTGTGCTATCAGAATCTGTACTTCTGTTCTGTGGCCCCCGCAAAAAAGATAGAACAAGTCCTATTCTTGGCCACAATTACGGACAAGAATAGGCTTTTCTACACAAGAGAAAGACTATCTGATCTGCAAAATGCAGAATGCACACGGCCGGTATCTGTGTTTTGCAGATCTGTAATTTGCAGACTGCAAAAATGTATACATCCTTGAGAATGAGCCCTTATACTCACCCCTTGTCAAGAACTGTTCTCTACATTACTTGCCCAGCTCTCCTGCTGTTTGCAAAGAACAGCAGTGACGTGCCTGGATACCACACATGACCACTGCAGCCAATCAATAAACAGCTGAGGACAGTGATTGGCTGCAGAGGTCACATGTCGTATCCATGTACGTCACTGCTACTACTGCAAACAAATAGCAAAAGGAGAACTGGGCACGCTTTGTAGAGAACTGTGCTTGACAAGGGGTGAGTATAAAAATGTTTTTATTTTAAATCATTTTAGGATTTGTCAGAGATTATTAACTATGTTCACAATCCTTTAAATATTGATGATAGTGCTGGCTGTGCAGTAGTAAAAAACAGAATTGTAAGTGCACCTCTGGCCTCCCACTACTCATTTACAAAAAAAGGCATCAGCAGGACGGGATGTGGTGTAACATAATACATAATTCAAGTGGATCTGTCAGCTTAATATGCTGTTCTATGTAAAGCAACATATTACAACTACAGTTAATATGTTCTATTAGTAGCCAAAACAAGACATTTTGAGTACTAAAAGACTGAAAGAATACACTGGGCACATAGTTTATGGATCCTGTATATTCTGTATATTCAGATTGACAGCTGCCTGTCAATCACTGGCCTGAAGGCGTGACCTATTGTAAGCTAATATCGCTAAATACAATTATGTTTCCAAATATATAAAGTTTAATAAGGAAACATACTGTAAATATAATGCATTGTACAGTATATTCATACATGGTGTACTTGTTATTCAATAAATGTTACCTGCAAGTATCCATTGTGACTGTCAAATAAGTCATGAAATGAATTCTTTGGATCAGGTACAATTGGAAATATACATTTCTTCATTCTGTTAGAAATAGGCAATTTAGACATTATGAAAAACACCTCAGCCTTTATCTTATCCAGACATGGGAGCAATCTCTAATGAAACTGTGACTTCCTCTCTGCTAGGTGTGCAGAACATGGCTTCATCTGATCTCACAGATTGCATGATACAGTACTATATAAGGACATTAATAAAGACTATTAGAAAGTTTAATTTCATTTTTACATTTGGAGGGGGTTGGGCACTACTGGAGGGGGTTGGGCACTACTGGCTGATGTAGTGAATGTATAGTCTGCTTTTATACCCACTAAAGGTTTGAACAATGGGCAATTCTGTGGTTAACAATACGTCATCATTGTGTAATTTATAGGAATCTTAGATATGTTTTAGGGTGTTGCCAAAGGTTGCAGCCTTTCTGCATTTTTGAAGCCGTAAAAAAATTCACCCAAAAAATGCATGTGGTTTTTGTATCAACATACCTGCATTTATGGTGTATTTACTTTGCGCAAAGGAAAACACACAGCAGAACTGAATTATTAATTATTAATCATTACAAAACATAGTTAAGGTGGATTTACACGTCTGACAATCTGCTTAATGTGCCGCTGATCACCCGATGAACGAGCAAAATGTCTGTTCGTCAGGTGATCCTGCTGTTCATGCAGGCACATAAATTGTTGTTTCAAGGCAGCAGAGCATGCAGTATAAACAGCGATCTGCTGACCAAAAACAATGATTCTGTATGGGGACAGGCAATTGCAATAGTGATCCCTCATACTCATACTGTGAAGAAGATTGATACATGTAAATACAGCAATATCCTTCACTGAACGAGCAGCCGACTGTTGGGAAGAAATGCTTTCTTCCCAACAATCGGCTTTAGCTTGGCCAGTGTAAACCTGCCTTTACGTTAAAGGGGTAGTCCGGGTTATTTTTTTGTTCTTTGTATGTTTCTCACTAATGAAATGTAAAGGCTTTACCATGCACTTACTGCATCTACAGTTGCTGCTTCCTCAGATTTCACTGAGGGTCACATGACCTATGATGTTAGCTGCTCTCCCTGTTCTTATGAGATTTTGTGCACAAGCCTGAGAGATCAGATATGTGTCTGTACACAAGACGCCACTGTGCTGGACGTGCCCCCCACCCCACCCCCGCACTGCTGTCTGCTCTCTCCCTGGATTCTTCAGGTAAAACTTTAACCCCTTCATTAGCACAGACTCAGGGCTGAAGGCTTTACTTAGTAGCTGGAGGCAGTGAGGGGGCAAATACTGGGCACAGGACCTGACAGACTGGAGGAGTTCTGCAAAACATCGCACAAGAACAGGTAGGGGGGAAGATCCTGTGTAAATCAGCAGAGTCATTGTGCAGCTGGGACTTGTAGTCCTACACATACAACATGCTGCTGAGTATCCCAGCAGTCAGACATGTCACTCAGGGCAGACTTATTCACTCCCTTTGCAGAGAAAGGAGAGGGGCAGAGATAGTTGTTATTGCAGGTAAACAAAGGGCCAGAGGAGAACCAGAAATGAGGAAATATAATTTTTTTGCCTAAAACTTTCTATATATTGCTGATCATCAGATTTACAGTGCTATATATTTTTTTTCATAACTTGGACAACCCCTTTAAGGTAATTGAAGTCTGCTGTGTGTTTTCCCTTTATTGGAAGAAAATGTGTGTTTACTGCACCAAAAGTGAAGCACAGCAGCAACATACAGTAAGACAGCACCTTTATTTATTTTGCATATCTAATTTGTAGCAGTAGTACACTATGAGCAAGGACCCCACGACATTAGATTGTTGCCTCTTGGATCAGGATTGTGCTTTATATCTTAAAAGATTAAACTTATTTGGTATTTCTTTCTATGTCATGATTAAACAGTAGTTATTATGCAACATTGTTGCTATTTGTAAATACATTGTTGCTAATTTGCAAATGGCGTTTAAAAAGTCTCAATCATGGGGTTTGCACGTTTTTATGGCAGAAAAGTGGCATGGGGGGGATGTGCATTCCTTATACAGTAGCTAGCTAAAAATGAAGGTGTAAATTGGTGGGCCCCAAGTGTGTCTACTTTAAAACCACTGAAACTGGGGCCTGCAGACAAGCAGATTAAGTATGTCAGTCCTCTCCCACTCTGCAAACAAAGAAATTACTGTAGATTCTTGTGCTGTGTCTTCTTTTAAGAAAATGTACATTATATGTTGGACAATTGTTGCAAGATATGCAAATTAATGGTTTCTGTTCAGCAGAAAAACTGAAGTATTAGCCAAAATGGAGAGTTTCTGCAAACAGTATTCAGCACAGGCATGTATTATATGTTTGTCCATTCAAATAAATGGGCTCCACTTAAAGGGAACTTGTCACTTTTACATGAAGTCCTAACTCCAAACAGAAAGTTATATGATAGGATGGGCTGACTGGATTGATATATAGTTTTGTGGAAAAAGATTTAGTATAAGCTAAAGGGGTTATCCCATCAAAGACAATGGGGGCATATCGCTAGGATATGCCTCCTTTGTCTGATAGGTGCGGGTCCCACCTCTGGGACCCGCACCTACAACGAGAATGGAGCGGGGAGCGCTGTGGCTGGAGGACCCCGGATTTCCCGGGGTCCGTCCACCATCAAACGCTGCTCCCCTCTGCTCCCATAAAAGTGAATGGGAGCACACCATGCACATGCGGCCCCTGCTCCCATTCATTTCTATGGGGCAGACAGAAATAGCCAAGCCAGCGCTCAGCTATTTTCGGCGGCCCCATAGAAATGAATGGAGGGCGGCTGTGTGCCCTCCGTTCATTTCCCAGCTCCGTTCTAATTGTAGGTGCGGGTCCCAGAGGTGGGACCCGCACCTATCAGACATGTGCCGCTGGGGGCATATCCTATGTCTGAGATTGGAAAACCCCTTTAAATTTTAATCCATTTAAAGGGTTTCTGTCATCAGTAAAATGATTATGTAGCTGGCTGACATTAGCGATGTGCTAATGTCAGCAGAACATAACTGTATGACTTATATCTCCCTGCCTGCCGCCGTTCGCGCTAAATAATTACTTTTATAATATGCAAATGAGCCTCTAGGTGCTAGTGGGGCGTTGCTGCAGCACCTAGAGGCTCCGTCCTCTCACCGTTTTCGCCCTTGTAAAGGTGATTGACATCCTCGGTCTCCTCCGTGCCCTGCAAATCCCGCTCCTATTATGCATATTATAAAAGTCAAATATATACACTGCTCAAAAAAATAAAGGGAACACAAAAATAACACATCCTAGATCCGAATTAATTAAATATTCTTCTGAAATACTTTGTTCTTTACATAGTTGAATGTGCTGACAACAAAATCACACAAAAATAAAAAAATGGAAATCAAATTTTTCAACCCATGGAGGTCTGGATTTGGAGTCACACTCAAAATTAAAGTGGAAAAACACACTACAGGCTGATCCAACTTTGATGTAATGTCCTTAAAACAAGTCAAAATGAGGCTCAGTAGTGTGTGTGGCCTCCATGTGCCTGTATGACCTCCCTACAACGCCTGTGCATGCTCCTGATGAGGTGGCGGACGGTCTCCTGAGGGATCTCCTCCCAGACCTGGACTAAAACATCTGCCAACTCCTAGACAGTCTGTGGTGCAACGTGACGTTGGTGGATAGAGCGAGACATGATGTCCCAGATGTGCTCAATTGGATTCAGGTCTGGGGAACGGGCGGGCCAGTCCATAGCATCAATGCCTTCGTCTTGCAGGAACTGCTGACACACTCCAGCCACATGAGGTCTAGCATTGTCTTGCATTAGGAGGAACCCAGGGCCAACCGCACCAGCATATGGTCTCACAAGGGGTCTGAGGATCTCATCTCGGTACCTAATGGCAGTCAGGCTACCTCTGGCGAGCACATGGAGGGCTGTGCGGCCCTCCAAAGAAATGCCACCCCACACCATTACTGACCCAATGCCAAACCGGTCATGCTGGAGGATGTTGCAGGCAGAAGAACGTTCTCCACGGCGTCTCAAGACTCTGTCACGTCTGTCACGTGTCTCAGTGTGAACCTGCTTTCATCTGTGAAGAGCACAGGGCGCCAGTGGCAAATTTGCCAATCTTGGTGTTCTCTGGCAAATGCCAAACGTCCTGCACGGTGTTGGTCTGTAAGCACAACCCCAACCTGTGGACGTCGGGCCCTCATATCACCCTCATGGAGTCTGTTTCTGACCGTTTGAGCAGACACATGCACATTTGTGGCCTGCTGGAGGTCATTTTGCAGGGCTCTGGCAGTGCTCCTCCTGTTCCTCCTTGCACAAAGGCGGAGGTAGCGGTCCTGCTGCTGGGTTGTTGCCCTCCTACGGCCTCCTCCACGTCTCCTGATGTACTGGCCTGTCTCCTGGTAGCGCCTCCATGCTCTGGACACTACGCTGACAGACACAGCAAACCTTCTTGCCACAGCTCGCATTGATGTGCCATCCTGGATAAGCTGCACTACCTGAGCCACTTGTATGGGTTGTAGACTCCGTCTCATGCTACCACTAGAGTGAAAGCACCGCCAGCGTTCAAAAGTGACCAAAACATCAGCCAGGAAGCATAGGAACTGAGAATTGGTCTGTGGTCACCACCTGCAGAACCACTCCTTTATTGGGGGTGTCTTGCTAATTGCCTATAATTTCCACCTGTTGTCTATCCCATTTGCACAACAGCATGTGAAATTGATTGTCACTCAGTGTTGCTTCCTAAGTGGACAGTTTGATTTCACAGAAGTGTGATTGACTTGGAGTTACATTGTGTTGTTTAAGTGTTCCCTTTATTTTTTTGAGCAGTGTATATATAAGATATAAGTCAGACAGTTATGTTCTGCTGACATTAGCACATCACTAATGTCAGCCAGTTACATAATGATTTTTCTGATGACAGAAACCCTTTAAATACCTTTACATTGTGGGCTTAGGGGTCAAGAAGACTTGAACAGTAATTGACAGCTATTTCTGTATGCACAGTTCTACAGGAAAGGCTGTCAGTCACTTAGTAGGAGCACTTGATGGAATCCTAAGTTTGGAAAGAGAAGAGATATAAATGAATGAAATACAAGCAATCCTGAAACTTTTTCCACAGAACTGTACAGGTGAAACTCGAAAAATTAGAATATCGTGCAAAATTCATTTATTTCAGTAATGCAACTTAAAAGGTGAAACTAACATATGAGATAGACTCATTACATGCAAAGTGAGATATTTTAAGCCTTTATTTGTTATAATTTGGATGATTATGGCTTACAGCTTATGAAACCCCAAAGTCACAATTTGGAGGTACCCTTTGCTCAGGGGGTATGGATTAATTAGCTGACTAGAGTGTGACACTTTGAGCCTAGAATATTGAACCTTTTCACAAAATTCTAATTTTAAGCTGCATTAATGCAATTCCTTTTCATTTGCATTACTGAAATAAATGGACTTTTGCACAATATTCTAATTTTTCTCTGGTTAGCTTCTCCTGCTCTATTACCTGATGCCTTCTCCTGTAGCTTAGATGCCATGTTCAATATGACAGGCTCCCTTTAATACTAAATGCTTGTCTATCATGGACTGCCAAGATCACTGCAAACTATTACCTGTGTTGTCAGGATCAGTGATGGCCAGTTCGCCGTGTTCGCCTGCGAACACATGTGGGCTGCCATCTTTTCTCACAAGTCCGGCGAGACACAGGTAAGCCCTTACCTGTGCCTGCGCCGCGAGACGGTCTAAAACAAATACGGTCACCGGGAGCAGGCAGTTCCGAGAACAGCCCGATGAAGGCCCCCGGTGCAGCCAGCCAGTCGCAGGGGCAACATGTGAGGTGCACGGTTGACCGATGAGGGGCCAAATAATATAACACACAGTTCATCAGTTTACTCACGGTTAGCAGATAGCCTCCCTGGGCTGGCAGTACAGTGTTGAGGTGGACAGCACGAAATCCTCCGGGGCACGCTCTGTGGTAGGAAGCATCAGGCAAGATGGTGGTTGAGGTGCTCTTGATGTTAGGGGTGCTTAGGGTGCTTGTTGCGGCTGAGTCCCTTGATGGTTTTTGTCGTGACGCCAGTACCGTTAATGGTGGTACAACCATAGGTAGTAATAATGAGGTAGACAGTGGTAAGATGCAACTCACAACTTTTACTTTTGAGGTCTTTGGTTGCAGCAGTACAAATATGCAGTCTCTTGATGGTACAGAGTTAATTCTGCAAATCCACTGTTTCTAGGCTTTTCAGGTTGTAGTTTGGAGCAGTGGGTTAGGTGTACCTGGTTCCTTTAGATGTGTGGGATCCTAATCCTTGTCTTTCCCTACAAGCTGAATATTTAGACAGGAAAACTCATCTGAAGTATGGTGTGGCTGCCAGAAGCTATAAAACATCCACCATGCGCAAAGGTGTCTGTGGCCCTCAATAATGGCTCTTATCACCGATGATTCCTTAGGAAAGCTTGTTTCTTTTCCAGGGAGGCAAACTCTTCTCCTACTGGTCAGGGATGCAAGTCTATAGTCCGGCTACAGAAGGAAAACGCTCTTCTGCGCCTCACATCTGAGTATCACCTCCTAGCGAAGTTGGCTCCACTCACTAATCTGTGTCATGAAGTCTTCACCCTACATTTTCTTCCCACTAATAGGATCTGACTTCCTCAGATCTGCTCTCTTCTCTGACTACATTTTTACTCCACTCTCATCTTCTGACTGACTAGGCCTGGCCTAGGTATATATATAAGACCTAAGCTATACCCCCATCTAGTGGTGGGATGTATAAATTACACCTAATCTGCCTGGTAACAGGGATTTTGCAGATACATACACACAAAATCATACATTACAACCTAATACTGTTGACAAGGTAAAAAGTGCTTTAAAGCAGTGCCCACAGACACGTAGTGGGACGCTGCACCGGCGGCTGTTCTTGGAACTGCCTGCTCCCGCTGACTGCATTTGTTTCAGACCGGCTCGCGGCGCAGGCACAGGTATGGGCTTACCTGTGCCTCGCCGGACTTGTGAGAAAAGATCGCAGCCCGCATGTGTTCGCGGGCGAACAATGCGAACTGGCCATCACTAGTCAGGATAACCCTTTTAACCCCGTGTATAATATTGTTTAGTTAAAGCCGATTCTCCCGGTCCCCTATTGTACATTTTAACCTAGCGTTTGCTTTCTCTACTGTGTTTATGCATTTGCTCATAAAACTTAGGCCCCTCTCACATGGGCGAGAATTCCGCACGGGTGCATTGCGTGAGGTGAACGCATTGCACCCGCACTTAATCCGGACCCATTCACTTCAATGGGGCTGTTCAGATGAGCGGTGATTTTCACGCAACACAGGCCCCATTGAAATGAATGGGGCTGCGTGAAAATTGCAAGCATCCACAATCAAGTGCGGATGCGGTGCAATTTTCACGCATGGTTGCTAGGAGATGATAGGGATGAGCAACCCCATTAAAGTCTAATCACTGTATTATTTTCCCTTATAACATGGTTATAAGGGAAAATAATAGCATTCTTAATACAGAATGCTTACTAAAATGTGGATTGAACAGTTAAAAAATAAAAAAAATTAACTCACCTCATCCAATTTATCGCGCAGCCGGCATGTCTTATTGCTTCTTCTTTCAGGACCTTTGATTACATTATCGCACTGACCACGTGGTTAGCGCGGTGACGTCAGCGCAGGTCCTGCTGAATAAAGATAGAAGATTCTGTCATCAAAGGTCCTTTTGCAGGTCCTGAAAGAAGAAGCAAGAAGACATGCCGGCTGCGCGATCAATTGGATGAGGTGAGTTAATTTTTTTTATTTTTTAACCCCTCAAGCAATATTTTAGTAAGCATTCTGTATTAAGAATGCTATTATTTTCCTTTATAACCATGTTATAAGGGAAAATAATAAAGTGAATAGAACACCTAACCCAAACCTAAACTTCAGTGAAGAAGACCGGGTTCGGGTCTGGGTACCACCTTCAGTTTTTTCTCACGCGTGTGCAAAACGCATTGCACTCGCGTGGAAAAAACTGAACATCGGAACGCAATCACAGTCAAAACTGACAGCAATTGCGTGCCTACTCGCGCGGTTTTCCCGCAATGCACACGCGACGCATCCGGAGCAAATCTAGAACACCCGGGTGAAAGAGGCCTTATAGATTTACATCACTTTTTAATAGTTTTGCCTGTTGTAAAAAAAAACTTCACACTGAAAATGGATATTTCGAAGAACCCATTTACTGCTGTAAGTAATACTTGTTAATTTACGTACCTTTCCATATTACACCTGAGAAATACTACAATAATTATGATCACTGTAGAAATTACTGAAAAAGTAATGATGAAGGTCTGCACTCCGGCTGCTGGGGGCACATCACATGACTCTAATAAAGAGGAAATAACAAATCTACATAACTTCAAAGCAATAGACCAAGACACAATGTGGTACAGAATATTATATGACGTGAATCATACCTACTAGACTGTAGTTCTTCATGAAGATGTTATTACTCCACTCGCTTTCATATATTGACCATTTACAACCCTCCACGGTTTGAAACTGCAATTGCATATAAAAACACTTCTCTGGATCCAGATTTGGATTGTTGAAACTGCAATGTATGTGTGTTGTTGATGAGTCCATATCATGACAATCTGAAGATGTAATAGTTCTCTAGCAAGGGGCAAAGGAACAAGATTGAAATGTGCGCAGAGACATTGTTGACAAGCCATACTGCTTATTAGTGATGAGCGGCAGGAGCAATATTCGAATTCGCAATATTTCGCGAATATTTGGGAGAATATTTGTAATATTTGCGTAATGCGCACTCAATACAGGCGTGGGTCACTTTTGCTACATTTTTCAAGCTGCTAGAAGTTTCCTGAGACTCTAGAAAATGGTTGGCACGGCAGAACATTACAATAGCTTTATATGCAAATAATTAGAGTTTCCAATATATTCGCGATTGCGCAAATCGGCAATTAATGATGCGCATATTTTTGCGCAATACGTGCAACTTTACATTTTAGCAGGTCTGACCACATATTACTGATTGGTGCACTACGTATTGTTGTGAACTTGTGACATCACAGCACTATGCCTGTAGCATGTGTGTATGGACAGCAGAACTTATCACACTGCCTAACACCCTGCACTAGAACATCAGCTACACTATATCAGGATATAACCTACACTGACTATCTCTCACTAACTATCTGTATTATATATATAAGCTAACTAACTAACTATCTAATATAATGAGTTTGACACACCAAAGCACAGAGCACAGCAATGACACTGTTGTCTCTCTCATAAATGCAAAAAAAAATGCAGAAAATGGCTGCTGGGGAGTTTCTTATATAGTAGGGGGTAGGCAACTTTCCTATTGGTTGCTAGGCAGGTTGCTAAGCTCAGACAAAGACATTGCAGTCTTCTCATGTGTTCAAGTAAAAAAAATCTAGAATATTCGCGAATACGAATATATTGCACTATATTCTAAATAGTCGTGAATTCTCATGGCGATATTCGCGATTCGAATATTCACGCCCAACACTACTGCTTATTATGACCCTTGAATCCCATGTTAGATTATATACTGACATTCCATAAATATCATCATATTGCAGTATATTCCTCTGTTCTTAACCCCTTAAGGACGCAGGGCGTACCGGTACGTCCTAACTTTAAATCGGGATTCCGGCGCCGCGGGGGTTAATCGCAACAGGATGCCGGCTGAAATCATTCAGCCGGCATCCCGTAACAATGCAGGGGGGGGTCATTTGACCCCCGTATCGGCGATCGCAGAAAACCGCAGGTCAATTCAGACCTGCGGTTTGCTGCGCTTTCTGCAGTTTCTGATCCCCGCGGTTCCTGACCGCAGCGATCAGAAACTTTAGTGTCCCTAAAATATAGATTTTACGCCCCCCCTGCACCCCTGCATGATTTTTTGCCGGCGGGTGGTGCAGGGGGGGAGGAGTTGTGGGCGGTGGGGGCGGTGCGGGAGGCGGGCGGTGCGGCAGGCGTGATCGCGATCCCCCGCCCGCCTCCTCTTGAAAATTCGTTGGTGTACAGTGGGTATACCAGGGTGCCAGCACATTGCTGACACCCTGGTATAAACGGCTGACAACGGTGATGCGATGTCAGCCGTTTAACCCTTTCCATACCGCGGTCCGTACGGACCGCTGTATGGAAAAAGTTAACAGTAAGAGGGAGCTCCCTCCCTCTCCCATCGGAGGGCTGCAGTGCCTTTTCAGACCCCCAATGGAGAGGGAGAGAGCTCCCAGACAGCCCCCCGACAGCCCCGTCCTTACCCTTCCTCGTCTGCGAAGTTCTGACCAGTACTGAGCAGACGGGGAAGGTTCCCATGGCAACAGGACGCCGTCTCAGGCATCCTGCTGTCCATGGTGCTGAACAGATCTGTGCTGAAGGCAGAGATCTGTTCAGACAAAGTGTAAGTAAAATACAGTACAGTACACTATATATTGTACTGTACTGTATTATACAGACATCAGACCCATTGGATCTTCAAGTACCAAGTGGGTCTGGGTCCAAAAAAAAGTGAAAAAAAAGTAAAATCAAAAAACACATTTATCACTGATTAAAATGAAAAAAAAAAAATTCCCTACACATGTTTGGTATCACCGCGTCTGTAACGACCTAATCTATAAAACGGTCATGTTACTTTCCCCGCATGGTGAACGCCATAAAAATAAAAAAAATAAAAACTATTAGGAAATCGAAATTTTGCCCACCTTACTTCCCAAAAAAGGTAATAAAAGTGATCAAAAAAGTCGCATGTACGCCAAAATAGTACCAATCAAACCGTAATCTCATCCCGCAAAAATCATACCCTACGCAAGATAATCACCCAAAAACTGAAAAAACTATGGCTCTTAGACTATGGAAACACTAAAACATGATTTTTTTTGTTTCAAAAATGAAATCATTGTGTAAAACTTACATAAAAAAAAAAAATTGTATACATATTAGGTATCGCCGCGTCCATGACAACCTGCTCTATAAAATTACCACATAATCTAACCTGTCAGATGAATGTTGTAAATAACAAAAAAAGTGCCAAAAAATCTATTTCTTGTTACCTTGCCGCACAAAAAAGTGTAATATAGAGCAACCAAAAATCATATGTATAAATAAATTTAAAAAAGTATACATATTAGGTATTGCCGCGTCTGTATTGACCGGCTCTATAAAAATATCACATGACCTAACCCCTCAGGTGACCACCGTAAAAAAATAAAAATAAAAACGGTGTAAAAAAAGCAATTTTTTGTCATCTTGCGTCACAAAAAGTGTAATAGCAAGCGATGAAAAAGTCATATGCACCCCAAAATAGTACCAATCAAACCGTCATCTCATCCCGCAAAAAAATGAGACCCTACTTAAGATAATCGCCCAAAAACTGTAAAAACTATGGCTCTTAGACTATGGAGACACTAAAACATTTTTTTTGTTTTAAAAATGAAATCATTGTGTAAAACTTACATAAATAAAAAAAATTGTATACATATTAGGTATCGCCGCGTCCGTGACAACCTGCTCTATAAAATTACCACATGATCTAACCTGTCAGATGAATGTTGTAAATAACAAAAAAAAAGTGCCAAAAAATCTATTTCTTGTTACCTTGCCGCACAAAAAAGTGTAATATAGAGCAACCAAAAATCATATGTACCCTAAACTAGTACAAACAAAACTGCCACCCTATCCCGTAGTTTCTAAAATGGGGTCACTTTTTTGGAGTTTCTACTCTAGGGGTGCATCAGGGGGGCTTCAAATGGGACATGGTGTCAAAAAAAACAGTCCAGCAAAATCTGCCTTCCAAAAACCGTATGGCATTCCTTTCCTTCTGCGCCCTGCCGTGTGCCCGTACAGCGGTTTACGACCACATATGGGGTGTTTCTGTAAACTACAGAATCAGGGCCATAAATAATGAGTTTTGTTTGGCTGTTAACCCTTGCTTTGTAACTGGAAAAAAATATTAAAATGGAAAATCTGCCAAAAAAGTGAAATTTTGAAATTGTATCTCTATTTTCCATTAAATCTTGGGCAACACCTAAAGGGTTAACAAAGTTTGTAAAATCAGTTTTGAATACCTTGAGGGGTGTAGTTTCTTAGATGGGGTCACTTTATGGAGTTTCTACTCTAGGGGTGCATCAGGGGGGCTTCAAATGGGACATGGTGTCAAAAAACCAGTCCAGCAAAATCTGGCTTCCAAAAACCATACGGCGCACCTTTCCCTCTACGCCCTACTGTGTGCCCGTGCAGTAGTTTACGGCCACATATGGGGTGTTTCTGTAAACGGCAGAGTCAGGGCAATAAAGATACATTCTTGTTTGGCTGTTAACCCTTGCTTTGTTAGTGGAAAAAATGGGTTAAAATGGAAAATTAGGCAAAAAAATGAAATTCTCAAATTTCATCCCCATTTGCCAATAACTCTTGTGCAACACCTAAAGGGTTAACGAAGTTTGTAAAATTAGTTTTGAATACCTTGAGGGGTGTAGTTTATAGAATGGGGTCATTTTTAGGCGGTTTCTATTATGTAAGCCTCGCAAAGTGACTTCAGACCTGTAGTGGTCCCTAAAAATTGGGTTTTTGTAAATTTCTGAAAAATTTCAAGATTTGCTTCTAAACTTCTAACCCTTGTAACATCCCCAAAAAATAAAATATCATTCCCAAAATGATACATTCATACAAACATGAAGTAGACATATGGGGAATGTAAATTCATCACAATTTTTGGGGGTATTACTATGTATTACAGAAGTAGAGAAACTGAAACTTTGAAATTTGCTAATTTTTCAAAATTTTTGGTAAATATGGTATTTTTTTATGCAAAAAAAATTAACTTTTTTGACCCAATTTTAGCAGTCATGAAGTACAATATGTGACAAAAAAACTATCTCAGAACGGCATGGATAAGTCAATGCGTTTTAAAGTTATCAGCACTTAAAGTGACACTGGTCAGATTTGCAAAAAATGGCCAAGTCCTTAAGGTGAAATAGGGCTGAGTCCTTAAGGGGTTAAAGGTGATATTCACCTTCAACACTTACAGCATATTATACATATTATATAAAGAGCATAAAGAGAAAATTATCAGCATAAAAAAGTGCTGCATGTGTGTTCATGACATCCAAAGTTTAGATTGGCACTTCTGTAGTCCATCATCAAAGCAGTGATAAACACAATTTCTGACCTAAAGCATGCTCTCAAGAATGAGACGCTCTTCTTTTATTTAAAGGGGTTGTCTGAGATTTTGATATCGATGGCCCACCAATGTGGCTCTAGACCAGTGGTGGCACACCTATGGCATGGGTGCCAGAGGCGGCACTCAGAGCCCTGTCTGTGGGCACCCATGCACTGGAAAAAGTCTATGGTGTGCTAATATGCCTTAGGCCCCTTTCACATGAGAGAGTATTCCGTGCGGGTGCAATGCGTGATGCAAACGCATTGCGCCCGCACAGAATCCGGAGCCATTTATTTCAATGGGGCTGTGTACATGTGCATTGGTTTTCACGCATGCCTTGTTCATTGCGTGAAAATCGCAGCATGTTCTATATTCTGCGATTTTCACGCAACGCTTGCCCCATAGAAGTGAATGGAGCTGCGTGAAAATCGCATCACATCCGCAAGCAAGTGCAGATGCAATGAGTTTTGTCATGGATGGTTGCTAAGAAATGTTGTTTGTATACATTCAGTTTTTTATCACGCGCGTGCAAAACACATCAAAACGCATTGCACCCGCGCGATAAAAACTGAACAATTGAACGCGCTCGCAGGCAAAACTGAATCACTTTGCCTGCGAAATTGAGCAGTTTTCACTGAACGCATCCGCAACGCATCCCGACGTAATCCGGACACGCTCGTCTGCAAGGGGCATTAGACTTTTCCTTACATTCATCAGCGCAGGGCGCACTATGAACGGCACAGGCAGCGCACTGAATGTAGACAGGATATTATAGCTAAATGATAAAGTACATGGAAGATATACAATATTGGACTATAGTATACAGGTTAACTTGCCGTGTTGGCACTTTGCGATAAATAAGTGGGTTTTGGGTTGCAGTTTGCGCACTCGGTCTGTAAAAGGTTCACCATCACTGCTCTAGGCTTTAGATACTATAGGTCCATAGTTTATTGGCTAAACATGGGCATATGGACATATAAAAAGGGTTCTCTGTATTTACATAATAGTGACTAAGCATTAATTACACATTGGCTCTCTCCTGGTGAAAAATAAGGAGATACAATGACTTGAATTGCATTGTACAGCTAAGGCTACTTTCACACTAGCGTTCGGAGCGGATCCGTCTGATGTTTCATCAGACGGATCCGCTCCGATAATGCAGACGTTTGCATCCGTTCAGAACGGATCCGTCTGCATTATAACTTAGAAAATTTTCTAAGTCAGAAAGTAGCCTGAGCGGATCCGTTCAGACTTTACATTGAAAGTCAATGGGGAACGGATCCGCTTGAAGATTGAGCCATATAGTGTCATCTTCAAGCGGATCCGTCCCCATTGACTTCCATTATAAGTCTGGACGGATCCGCTCGCCTCCGCACGGCCAGGCGGACACCCGAACGCTGCAAGCAGCGTTCAGGTGTCCGCTCACTGAGCGGAGCGGAGGCTGAGCGCTGGCAGGCGGATGCATTCTCAGTGGATCCGCCTCCATTCAGAATGCATTAGGGCTGGACGGATGCGTTCGGGGCCGCTTGTGAGCCCCTTCAAACGGAGCTCACGAGCGGACACCCGAACGCTAGTGTGAAAGTAGCCTTAGTGTAGAATACTGTGCTGTAGCACTGAATGGTGGAAAATTGTTAATGTAACAGTGATGATGTGGTCACTGACTTTTCGATGTTTAATAAGAACAACCAGCTGCAGGAAATTGCAACATTTACTAACGTAATATCTACAATATCTATTATCAGATCTCCAAACAAATGCTGACATAAAGAAAAATCACATGCAGTACCATATTTGAGATAAAAAGATAAGATCAAGGTAAAGAAGTTCTAAAACAAAATAGACTATATACAGAAGGAAGAATAAATGTGTTAGTATTGCAGTGCCCCACTGTTAAAGCAGTGGTTCCCCTGCATCTGGAGTTGTCTGATGCATTTCCTATATTCTAACTGCAAAAGACCAAAACTGTTGTGATGTGTATTTCTGTTTTTGCTGTGTAAATAAGCAAATTTTTGTTAACAGGCCGTGACCACTAGCCACTAGGTGGAGCTGTATCCCTCCTTAGAAAGGAGGAGTTAGAACGTTCTAGAGTCAGAACAGTTTGAGTCAGTGAAGTGAGAGGAGCTGAGCTAGCTGAGTCAAGCTCTAGATTAAACTAGGCAAAGATAAGAAAAGAGCAAAGAATTGTGTTAGTAGCATTCCAGAAGTAAAGAGGAGGTGTGAGGAGATGTACTGTGGAGAAGTGCTGTCTAAAATGAAAGGACCCCGGAGTTTCCATAGCCATGTATCAAGGAGATTAAAGTCTTACATAGCCTGGACACACCCTATGAGCAGACTGATCACTTGCATAGGAGAATATCCACATCCCACAGAGGACATTGTTAAAGTATACATTAAAGAAGCTCTGTCACCAGGATCAACCCTATTAAACCAAGCATAAAGCCTGGTAGGGTTGATAGCTGAGCAAAATAATACCTGTCTTTCCTTTGAAGGTTCTGGCATTGTGGAGAAATGTAGATTCTCGTTCCTATGCACTTGTTAGCAAACACGGTGGGGCACACTAATCATCCTCACTGCTCGGCAAGCAGCAGAAGATGGGGTGTGCACACGCCGTATTTACTAATAAGTGCACATGTCAGCACTAGGGGACTTGCTAGAGTGGCCCTCAAACCGCATAATCCCGCCTGCTAGTGCTCCAATGGTTCATTTGCATAGGAGTAAAAGTCTGAATTTCTCCATAACACCAGCACCTACAAAAGAAAGACAGGTATTGTTTTACTCAGCTACATCAACCCTACCAGGTTATATGTCTGGTTTAATATTATTAAATCTGGTGACAGAGCCTCATTAAATAAGGAAAAGTGCCTGTTAGCTCTAATAGCAGCTTTGTAACCTGTAAGAACTGGGGATATAAAGCATAAAATAAACATAAACAAATAAAACAATTTGCAAGTATTCCCTACTATGGGGTACTACACGTGTTATTACTGCTTGTGCAACTAAAATGCACAAGATCCTATAAGGTAAGAAACAGTTGTTGTTAGATACTTTGTTAGGCCTCAAGCTGCCAAGTCTAAAACTTGACTAGACAACACAGGGAGATGACAAAGGAAGAACCCCCTCCCGCTTCCCCGGTGTTCAACATCACTATCAGCATTGATCATGATACAAAAAGAATTGAAGGCCTGGATTAGAGCGAATCGAAGCTGCCGAAAAAAAAATTATTCGCAACAAATGTGAATTTCCTTGCGCTTCATGGTAACGAATTGCATTTTTCCTAAAATGGCGGCTACACGTGTGAGGACTGAGGACATGGGGCAAGGAACTCTGGGAAGGCGGGATCACCCAGATTGACATGCCTGCATGGAGTCAATCAGCAGCCAGCCAGCCCTGTGATGTCACAGCCCTATAAATACGGCGACCATCTTACAGTTAGACATTTTCAAGCGTTCAGAGTACAGGGACAGACGTGTGAAAGACGTCAATTGGAAAAACCTGATTGTGGAAAAAAAAGACTGAAAAAACGATTTATAAGTGCAGGGAAAGGATAGGGAGGAATCATTTCACAGCATCTTAGTGCAGGGAGAGATGTCAGAAGGCGCTAGGGACATTGATAGGAAAGCAATTTACAAGTGCAAGGAAAGATTATTTGGGGATCCGAATAGCCATTAGACAGCTGTGTCATTCCAGCTATTTGTTATTGGGCTGCAAGTGCAATGTTGAAAAGCTATTAGTGGCTTATATCTTAGTATCTTTAGTATCTGATATCTGTACTACAAGAAAAATATATGCACATTTCACTTCTGCAGTTATTTATGTTGAAAGTGTATAGGGGCGTATTTCAGAACTACAAGAAAAATATATACGCACTGCACTGTTGCAGTTATTTCTGGTGAATGCATATAGGGGCGTATTACAGTAAAAAAAGAAAAATATATACGCACTGCACTGTTGCAGTTATTTCTGTTGAAAGCATGTAGTGGTGTATTTCAGTAAAAAAAATGAAAAATATATATGCACTGCACTGTTGAAGTTATTTCTGGTGAAAGCGTATAGGGGCGTATTTCAGTCCAACAAGAAAAATTTATTCTCAGTTCACTTCTGCAGTTATTTCTGGTGAAAGCGTATAGGGGCGTATTTCAGTACTACTAGAAAAATATATCACAGTTCACTCTTTAATTTTGTTCTGGTCAAAGCATATAGTGGCGTATTTTAGTCCAACCAGAAAAATATATTCTCAGTTCACTTCTGCAGTTAATTGTGGTGAAATTGTTTAGTGGCCTATTTCAGTACAAAAAGAAAAATATATTTGTCGCTTTTAGGGGTGTTTTAATTTCCGTTTAATTTGTTTAGTTCAGGTACAAGTATGTCAGGCAGAGAAGTGCCAGGCCATGCACAGAAGAGTGGTAGGGGCCTAAATGTTTCTGGCGCAAGCAGTGATCACAGCAGGGTAAGGAGGCGTGGCAGCAGGAGTCGCAGCGAGAAGCTCCTGGTGTCATCTAGCGGTCGTGTCTTGACCAGCAACCCTGCGGTTCTTGATTGGTTAACTCGGTCATCCACGTCATCCCAAGTGACATCAGACACCCCCAGCCAACAGTCGATGGGTTCGTCAGACACAACCATAAGTTGGCATGGTCCGGGAGCAGGCCCTGTGCCCTCACCTGTCCTCAACCTGTCTCTGTCCTTTTCTGTTCCCTCACCATGAGAAATACTACATGCTCTGGGCTCAGCTCCACTTTTCAGCGAGAAAAAGCTACTAGAGGACAGTCAGCAGCTACTGCCCAGCCAAGATCTGGAGGAGACCTCCGCCGCTTCCTCCGCTAGGCGGGCAAGTAGTGATGAGAAGAGTGGCGTGGGAGGTGGTGTTGCATGCGGTCAGGCTCCTTACCCAGAGACTGTTGAGGAGGACATCAGTGATGTGCAGACAATACTCGATGATGATGAAGCCGATCGCACTTGGGAGCCGGGTGCAGAAGAGGCTTCATCATCATCATCAGAAGAGGGTGGCAGCTTGCCTGTGAGGCAGCGGCTGAGCCAGCAAGGTGGTAGCATGGCTGGGAGTCAGCAGGGTGGCAGCAGTTGTAGGTCAGGAGCCAAACGTGACCGGGGTAGACTACCCACTTTGCCGCAGTTTTCCTGCCAGGAGAGGAGTGGTGCACGGGTTCACGGAAGCAGCGGCGGTAGCAGTCAGCCAGTGAGTACTGTTGGGGGAAAAATCAGGTACTCAGCGGTGTGGCAGTTTTTTGCGAAGCCGCCGGAGGAGGTCAACATGGCCATATATAGAATCTGTGGGAAGTAGGTGAAGCGTGGCCAGGGTGCCAATGTTGGCACCACAGCCCTGCATCAACATATGCAGCGTCACCATAAAGTTAAAACCGAGGCTCCAATGTGGTGGTCCAGCCTGCAGCAGCGACCGCTGCATCACCCAGTGGCATGCACCTGGTTTGAGCCAGTCAAGGCTCCACCATCTTAGCCGAAGGGAGCTGTCTGTCATTCCCTTCTTCTGCTAGTCCAGATGCTCCTGCTCCTAATCCTCGTCAGTCATTCCGTCAGCAATTGATCACTGAAGCGTTTGTCAAGAGACAACAGTATGCGTGCACGCATCGAACGGCGCAGAAGTTGAACGTGCTCCAGTCCCTCCCTTTCCAAATGGTGGACTCTGCACCTTTTAGTGAACTGATGGCTTGTGCCAAGCCAAGGTGTAGAGTCCCAAGCCGTCATTTCTTTGCGAAAAAGGCAGTACCAGCCCTGCACAAACATGTAAAACAGAAGGTGGGCCTGTCCTTGACCCTGTCGGTGTCTGCCAAAGTGCACGGCAGCTCCGACGTGTGAAGCTGTAACTACGGTCAGGGACAATACATGTCCTTTACGACCCACTGGGTGAATGTGGTTCCTGCACAGCCACACCAGCAACTTGGCCAGGTCACGCTCCTTCCGCCTCCACGTTCTAACGCCGTTGGTACTGCGAAAATGTCCTCCTCTGCCTCTTCACCCTCCAACTTGTCCTCAGCCTCCACTGCAGGAACAATTCACAGTGCCCCTCCAGCATACCACATGTGCAGGGCACGGCGGTGTCACACAGTTCTGCACCTCGTTTCCCTGGGCGAACAGAGTCACACAGGGGAGGAAATGCTACGTGTGATTCATCAAGAAATAGAATTCTGGCTTTCTCCGTGACAAATGAAAATCGGAACCATGGTGACTGACAACGGGAAGAACATAGTGTCGGTGCTGCGTCAACGAAGGCTGAGCCATGCGCCCTACATGGCACACTTGTTCAATCTGGTTGTCAAGCGGTTCCTGAAGTCTTCCACCCATCTGCTAGACATCCTAAAAATGGGCAGGAAACTTTGCATGCACTTCAGCCACTCGTACACCGCAAAGCACACTCTCCTTGAGCAGAACGGCATCCCCCAAAATAGGCTGATATGCGACGTTTCCACCCGTTGGAATTCCACGAACAGAGAAAGGCCATCAACGATTTCTTAATTATACAAGCGGATAGTATTCCCCTCTGTAACTTCGATGTCAGCTAGTGGCAGCTCATGCGTGACACCTGTCGTTTGAACGACATCATTCTATTGCTTCATGTCCTGGAACAAATGCTGGTAACAATGGCTGGTCAGGGGACAGGAAACGTGGCACCTAGATCTCATGGCCACATGAGCCCTGTGGGGGCTGAACTGGAAGAGGAGGGGGACAAGGACATTGGAGCACAGGCAATGTGTAGCGAAATAGGTGGTGTCAGGAATAAGGACCGCCTTATCCCTAGTTATTATAATGTTTGCTGTGATATTATATGTTTTATGGTTATATATCGTAGTGTAACATATTCCGGTGTGATTCACATATATACATACAGTGTGTATTTATGTATTTGTATTACAAGGCCAGCAGCCATTTATAAATTGGTTTAAGGCTGCATAAAGAGAGAGCCGAGCTGTCTGCCTCGGACCTGGGAAACAGCCAAATTGTCCCCGGGAGGTAGTTAGCACAGAGATGCTAACGAGGATGGGCCTGTTTGCTGGTCACGCCTGGGACAGGAGTCTGCAGACTCTCTGGCACACTTTTGTCAGCAGGGGGCTTCCTAACCAGAGAATGAACAATCATTTGTAATACTTCATAACTTGTTCAGGAGGGGGCAGATGTCCCCAAAATCCAGCTCGTCACCTCTGGTATGATTGGGGCATTGCATGGACACCAGACAAGGTATATCAACTCGCCTTCATCTTCTTAAAAGAAGGATGTCACCTTCCGAGCGTCCTGGACGATGCGTTTGATATGCTAGGACTCGGAACGGTGAGATATGAATTATGAAGAAGGGCTGGGGCCTGTATCTTCACCAGGGCAAATGGTAAAATAACTTTTGGATATTTTCATACCTGTTCCCTAGATGGCCAGGGGGCCAGGCTGCATGTGTAATGAAGCCCAGCCCAGAGGGGCTGAGTCAGACGTGTGAGGGAGAATCCCACTCAGGCCTGCCCCTGGAGGATAGACATAAAAATGTAATTTCTGGGATATTTGTGTGTCACAAAGTGGGAGATCCAATCGAATTGGTTTGTGCACCATTTCTATGCCCAAATCTTCTGGGAGGAAAGGACTTTTACCACACAAATGTTAAGTATTAGAACTTTCTTTGTTTTCTCCTTTTTATTTTACAATTGTTTGCCATTTATGTATGTCTCTTGTTAATGATTTTTTGTAACCAAGTACTGTCTATTTTTTATACATTAAACCTAAAAGTTTGATGGTTTGTCTTGTAACCTGTTAGCTCCATGAAGAGTGTGTGTGCAGTCTGAGGCTGTATGTTGTTTTTCCATCAGGCTTGCTATCGTGTGGGTGACTGCTTGCGAGTGGAACACTCAGGGGTGTCCTGTCGACCTTATAACTGACGGATGGTGGCAGTGAAAGTTTCGCGTGAGTGCGTGGGTGTGATTGCAGGCTTCAGGTGGCGATTTATGCTCAAGTTACGGCCTGGCGTAGGGCGTAACAGCGTGTGAGGGAATGAGGTGAATCGGCCTGAAAAGCTTGGGCAACCCTTGTTAAGTGAGATGGTGGGCTCGTCTGGTCCCCGGTACATGACAGGTGGCTTTTCTACTCAGCTGACAGGACAGGAGCAGCCAGAGGAGCTAAAGGGCGATGAGGAAGACGAGACAGTGGACCCGGACACCCCGTGGTAGTATGCAGTGGAGATGGAGACAGAAAGTCCCTCCGAGTAACTTGCACAAATGGCCCACTGCATGCTCACTTGCTTGCGTAGTGACAGCCAAATTGTCACCATTCGGCAGAGGAATGACTTCTGGCTCTCCACCTTGTTGGACCCTTGCTACCGGTCCAGAATGGGGGTCTTTTTTACACACACCGAAAGGGAGGACAAACTGAACTACTACAGAGACATCCTATGTAGTCAGTTGACCGCTGCCTATCTGCACCATCGTCCATCCTCTTGCAGGTCTGACCAGGGGGCCCTCTGCGCTCACGTTCCACTGCCATGGCTGCTGGGGAGGGGTGGGTGGCAGGAGCAGTACCAGCTCCATCAGCAGCAGCAAGAGTCTACAGTTGCTGATGAGTAGCTTTCTTCACCCGCATAGTGAAGAAACTACTCACCAGCAGCAGCAAGTAGACCTGGAGCAGGACCTGAACCAGCAGGTGGTGGCCTACTTGGACAGCACCCTGACACCGCACATTGAAGATCCGCTGGAGTACTGGGTAGCCAAACTGGATTTGTGGCTGCAACTAGCAGAGTTTGCCCTGAAAAAGCTGTCCTGCCCGGCCAGTAGTGTGGCATCTGAGCGGGTATTTAGTGCGGCGGAGGCCATAGTTACCACAAGGAGAACTCGCCTGTCCACCCAAAATGTGGAGAGACTGACCTTTGTAAAGATGAATCAGGCGTGGATCAGCCAGGATTTCCAACCACCAATTCAGCTACTACTCTGATGCTGCAACCCGTCTGATGCCATACATCTGATGCCAAGTGCTCCTTATTTCACATACCTTCGTCAGCGGGTACTGGTATTGCCACCCACCACCACACTCTGTTACCAGGTCACTTTTTGGTCTCCTGATGCAGCTGCTGCTTCTGCAATCTCCAAACTATGTCACCTTGCCACTCTGTGGTCTCCTGATGCTGCTGCTGCTACTGCCATCTCCACACTATGTCACCTTGGTACTCTGCGGTATCCTCCTGCTGCTGCTCCTGTGGCCATATCCACATTATGTCACCTTGCCACTATGTGGTATCCTCCTGCTGCTGCTGCTACTGCTGCTGCCATTTCCACACTATGTCACCTTGCCACTCTGTGGTATCCTGCTGCTGCTGCCATATCCACATTATGTCACCTTGCCACTCTGTGGTATCCTTCTGCTGCTGCTGCTGCTGCTGCTGCTACTGCTGCTGCCATCTCCACACTATGTCACCTTGCCACTCTGTGGCATCCTGCTGCTGCTGCCATATCCACATTATGTCACCTTGCCACTCTGTGGTATTCTCCTGCTGATACTGCTGCTGCCATCTCCACACTATGTCACCTTGCCACTCTGTGGTATCTTCCTGCTGCTGCTGCTGCCCTCTCCACATTTTGTCACCTTGCCACTCTGTGGTTTCCTGCTGCTGCCATCTCCACACTATGTCCCTTGCCACTCTGTGTTATCCTCCTGCTGCTGCTGCTGCTGCTGCCCTCTCCACATTTTGTCACCTTGCCACTCTGTGGTTTCCTGCTGCTGCCATCTCCACACTATGTCCCTTGCCACTCTGTGTTATCCTCCTGCTGCTGCTGCCATATACACATTATGTCACCTTGCCACTCTGTGGTCTGATGATGATGCTGCTGCCGTCTCCACACCATGTCACCTTGCCACTCTGTGGTATTCTGCTGCTGCCATATCCACATTATGTCACCTTGTCACTCTGTGATATCCTCCTGCTGCTGCTACTGCTGCTGCTATCTCCACACGATGTCACCTTGCCACTTTGTGGTATGCTGCTGCTGCCATATCCACATTATGTCCCCTTGCCACTCTGTGGTATCCTCCTCCTGCTGCTGCCATCACCACACTATGTCACCTTGCCACTCTGTGGTATTCTCCTGCTGCCATCTCCACATTTTGTCACCTTGCCACTCTGTGGTTTCCTGATGCTGCTGCCATCTCCACGCTATGTCACCTTGCCACTTTGTGGTTTCCTGATTCTGCTGCTGCCATCTCCACACTATGTCACCTTGCCACTCTGTGGTCTGATGCTGCTGCCATCTCTACACTATGTCACGTTGCCACTCTGTGGTATCCTGCTGCTGCCATATGCACATTATGTCACCTTGCCACTCTGTGGTATCCTCCTGCTGCTGCTACTGCTGCTGCTATCTCCATGCTATGTCACTTTGCCACTCTGTGGTATCCTGCTGCTGTCATATCCACATTATGTCACCTTGCCACTCTGTGGTATCCTCCTGCTGCTACTGCTGCTGCCATCTCCACACTATGGTCACCTTGCCACTCTATGGTATCCTGCTGCTGCCATATCCCCATTATGTCACCTTGCCACTCTGTGGTATGCTCCTGCTGCTACGGCTGCTGCCATATCCACATTATGTCACCTTGTTACTCTGTGGTATCCTCCTGCTGCTACTGCTGATGCCATCTCCACACTATGTCACCTTGCCACTCTGTGGTATCCTGCTGCTACTGCTGCTGCCATATCCACATTATGTCACCTTGCCACTCTGTGGTATCCTCCTGCTGCTACTGCTGCTGCCATATCCACATTATGTCACCTTGCCATTCTGTGGTATCCTCCTGCTGCTGGTGCCATCTCCACATTTTGTCAACTTGACACTGTGGTATCCTCCTGCTGCTGCTGCCATCTCCACACTATGTCACCTTGCCACTCTGTGGTATCCTGCTGCTGCTGCCGTATACACATTATGTCACCTTGCCACTCTGTGGTATCCTCCTGCTGCTACTGCTGCTGCCATATTCACATTTTATCACCTTGCCACTCTGTGGTCTAATAATGATGATGCTGCCATCTCCACACTATGTCACCTTGCCACTCTGTGGTCTCCTTATGCTAATGCTGCTGCCATATCCACACAATTTGACCTAGCCACTCTGTGGTTTCCTGATGATGCTACTGCTGCTACAATCTCCACACTATGTCACCATTACACTCTGTGGTATCCTGCTGCTGCCATCTCCACATTATGTCACCTTGACACTCTGTGGTATCCTCCTGCTGCTGCTGCTGCTGCCGCCATCTCCACACTATATCACCTTGCCACTCTGTGGTATCCTGCTGCTGCTGCCATATCCACATTATGTCACCTTGCCACTCTGTGGTATGCTACTGCTGCTGTCATATTCACATTTTATCACCTTGCCACTCTGTGATCTAATGATGATTCTGCTGCCATCTCCACACTATGTCACCTTGCCACTCTGTGGTCTCCTGATGCTAATGCTGCTGCTGCCATATCTACACAATTTCACCTAGCCACTCTGTGGTATCCTGATGCTGCTGCTATTGCCATCTCCACACTATGTCACCTTGCCATTCTGTGGTATCCTGCTGCTGCCATCTCCACACTATGTCACCTTGCCACTCTGTGGTTTCCTCCTGATGCTAGTGCTGTTGCCTCCACCTCCACATTATGTCATAGGTCCACTCTGTGGACTTTTCATTCTGTTCTCACCCTCCCCACTTCATGACTGGTCCACTATTTTGGCTTTCGGCCTGGCTGACATCATCATTTATTTGACCTTTCTTCTGATCTGTCAGAAGAAAGGGAAAATGAGACGCGCAATGGATCCTGTCTGTGTAGCAGCTGTAAGGCCTGTATGGTCCCATCAGAATTGGCTTATGATTTGGTAGCCAAAAGCAGGAGTGAGTAAAAAACACAGAAGACATGCAAATATTCCATTCACCTGTCATCTCTGCTTTAGATCCGCTGCTGTTTTTTTGGCATTAGCAATACTGATGGATTATTGAGCAAATGCTGACCGAGTGAAGGCGTATGCTCCACAGACAGGATCCGTTTTTTGTGGGTTATTGTTCTGATGAATCAGAGGAAAGGCAAATTAATCAGTGACGTCAACACAAACTTAATGCTGACACCCTCTCCACTCTGGAAGGGGGGCTCTACTTGTATAAGCGTTTAATAGAACAAGTTCTGTAGACATCTATGTGGAATCACGCTTGATGCTAACATCGACCTGTAAGGCTGAGTTGATACTTCAGTTATTTGGTTAGTTTTGGCCCAGTGACTGCCCAAATAAGTAAAGTATGCAGTGATTCTAAGTGTGACGCCTGTCATCTGCATGCCATACGGACTCACAGTATTATTTCACTATCAAAGCAGACTCCCTATGCGTGTTACTGCAAGGCACAGTGTTCTACACCACTAGAAGGGCTCTCTGCAACTAAGAAATAGCCATTTTTAACGTAATTCGCCACAAATTTATTCGGATCGAAGCAAATTTTTCCAAAAAGATTTAGCAAACCAGCGAATAGAATTTTAGAAAAATGTGCTCATCTCTAGCCTGGATTCAAAGTGCTCGAGTCTGACTATCAATCATAAATGCTTTCCAGCTGGTGACCACATGCGGGCCTCCAAATAAGTGAGAGAGCCACGCAAATGATTGCCTACCTCAACATTCTCCTCCTGGATGTGGAAGCTACCTCATCAGATGGGATGAGGTTGGGGGACCAGTGTGCTCACTATATGTGTGGGTCCCACATAGGAAATTTACCTCTATCAATCATGGTATTTTCTATATATCTCATAAATGACTGAGATGGGAATACCAATTTAAATTAAAATGGCAAGTTTAGTATTGTCCTTCACAGAAAAGTAATCATCAATATGCATTGCCATTGTGAAAATATTTATAACTAATTTAAAGGGCTTCTGTCACCCCCCAAAACTCATTTTTCATTTTTGGGCATATTAAAATCCTTATTGGATGACTATTCCCTATATAGGGCTCTTACCTTGTTCTGTGGCTTTGTTTCATAAAAAATCGAGCTTTTAAAATGTGCAAATGACTTCACTACCAGCAAGTACGGCGTCTACTTGCTGGTAGCCGCCGCATCCTCCTTTTAAAAAAACGCCCCCTCCTCCAGTTGATTGACAGGGCCAGCGAGCGCTCTCCTCCTCCGGCTGGCCCTGTCTGCAATTCAAATCCCGCGCCTGCGCCTTACGTGTCTTCATTCGGCGCAGGCGCTCTGAGAGAAGGACGCTCGCTTCCTCAGCACTTCCTCAGTGCGCCTGCGCCGATGACGTCTTCTCTTTCGGGTTTAGAGGTGACGGGATTTGAAATGATGACAGGGCCAGCCGGAGGAGGAGAGCGCTCGCTGGCCGTGTCAATCAACTGGAGGAGGGGGCGTTTTTATAAAAGGAGGATGCGGCGGCTATCAGCAAGTAGACACCCTACTTGCTGGTAGTGAAGTCATTTGCATATTTTAAAAGCTCGATTTTTAATGAAACAAAGCCACAGAACAAGGTAAGAGCTCTATATAGGGAATAGTCGTACAATAACGATTTTAATAAGCCCAAAAATGAAAAATGAGTTTTGGGGGGTGACAGAAGCCCTTTAACTAAGAATAAATAAAACTGTGGTCTGATAGAGATATTTCAATTATATACTTTGTTTCCCTAAAACTATGACATCTTTGGGTCACTAAAATATGCAAAATGCTTAAAAGGGGGTTCTCTTGGGCTTTGAAGATTGTTTCACCACTACTTACCATTCCGTTGCACTGCCGATTTCACACTCTTGTCTATGCTCACCTAATGTACATGGTCGACACAAAAGAACATCCAGTCAAGGCTAGTGTTGGGCTCGAATATTCGAATAGCGAATATTATTTGCGAATATCGGCACTTTGAGAATTTGCAAATATTTAGAATATAGTGATATATATTCATAATTTCAAATATTCTAGATTTTTTTTATTAGTAACCTCCCTTCTTGCTTGTGGGCTAATGAGAAGGCTGCAAGGTCTTTGTCTGAGCTTAGCAACATCCCTAGCAACCAATAGGAAAGTTGTCTACCCCTTTACTATATAAGAACCTCCCAAGCAGCCCATGTATGCAGTATTTTGCAGATCTGACAGAGACAGCAGTGTCATTGCTGTGCACTCCGCTTTCCTGTGCCATTACATTAGATAGTTAGTTAGTTAGTTAGTTAGGCTACTTTCACACTTGCGTTCAGAGCGGGTCCGTCTGGTGTCTGCACAGACGGATCCTCTCCTATAATGCAGACGATGGTATCCGTTCAGAACGGATCCGTCTGCATTATAGCTTAGAAAAAATTCTAAGTGTGAAAGTAGTTCAGACGGATCCGTCCAGACTTTACATTGAAAGTCAATGGGGACGGATCCGTTTGAAAATTGAGCCATATTGTGTCATCTTCAAACGGATCCGTCCCCATTGACTTACATTGTAAGTCTGGACGGATCCTCTTGCCTCCGCACGGCCAGGCGGACACCCGAACGCTGCAAGCAGCGTTCAGGTGTCCGCTTGCTGAGCGGTGCGGAGGCTGAACGCTGCCAGACTGATGCTGCTGTCCATACATACATGTATAGTGCTGTATGTATGTATGTATCTATCTATCTATGCTACATACATACATACATACATACATACATACATACATACATGCATAGTGCTGTGATGTCACAAGTTCACAACAATACTTAGTGCACCAATCAGTAATATGTAGTCAGACCTGCTAAAATGTGAAGTTGCACGTATTGCACCAACATATTCGCATCATTGGTGCCGATTTCGCAATTGCGAATATATTGGAGCACTCTATCTGCATATAAAGCTATTGTAATGTTCTGCCGTGCCAACCATTTTCTCCAGTCTCAGGAAACTTCTAGCAGCT
Organism: Bufo bufo; assembly: GCF_905171765.1. Lineage (NCBI taxonomy): Eukaryota > Metazoa > Chordata > Amphibia > Anura > Bufonidae > Bufo > Bufo bufo. The sequence continues at coordinate 460,430,979 of NC_053391.1, forward strand.
TGAAAAATGTAGCATAAGTGACCCACGCCTGTATTTCAAGCGCATTACACGAATATTACATTGCCGATTTTTTGTGATCAAGAAAATAAGCTTGAATTTCGCGAATTCTCGAATACTCTACCAATCATTCACGAAATATCGCAAATTCGAATATTGCCCCTGCCGCTCATCACTAGTCAAGATATCAATGGAAGACACCAGTCAGGTGGTCATGTGAGCACAGCCTAGATTGCGGAATCGACAGAGCGACACAATGGTAAGTAGGAGTGAAATGATTTTCCTTCTGCAGGTTGACTGATAACTAGAATATATCCAAAGTCCTGGAGATAACTCCTTTAATGTTTAAATTTATAGGGATTGTGCCACGAAAAATATTCCACAATTTTCAAACCAGCATATAGATCTGAATACTTTTGAAACTGCATGTAATTAAAAAATTTGTATAGCCACTGAGCTATTCAAAATAAAATGTATTTGTATAGCGCCACCTGCTGTTTGTTGTTTTTCTTATTTCTTGCCACCTCACTAACTTGGTTCCATGAGCTTAGCCTAAAGGGGTTCTGCAGTTTGTTTAAACTGATGATCTATCCTCTGGATAGATCACCAGCATCTGATCGGCGGGGTCCGACACCCGGGACCCCCGCCGAACAGCTGTTTACCGCAGGCCCAGTGACGTCACGACTAGTATCAACTGGCCTGGGTGCGGCTAAGCTCCATTCAAGTGAACAGAGCTTAGCCGTGCCCAGGCCAGTCGTGACGTCACTGGGCCTGCGATAAATAGTGAGAAGGCCGCGGCAATCCTGGAGCGCCACTGCCTTCTTAAACAGCTGATCGGCGGGGGTCCCGGGTGTTGGACCCCCGCCGATCAGATGCTGATGATCTATCCAGAGGATAGATCATCAGTTTAAACAAACTGCAGAACCCCTTTAAATCTTCTGCAGAAAGGACACACCCCTAAGAAAGGACACAACCCCCGAGCCACCAGACTGAGATAAATTCAGCAGTGGAATAGTAACAATGAATAGGGAGATCTCTGGATCCATGTGAGGTACAGGGCTGGTTCTAAATTTGTTTGAAAGGTTTTGGCATGTACTATATGATATCTGATTTTTATTATTTTAAATCAATCATGGCATAGCACCTTTAATAAATACTCTGGGCAAAACAGATACACACATGAAGAAGATCAAAGAGAAAATCCCCGCCTTTTAGGAACTATATGTTAAGGGTGTCAGTTTTGTCTATGAGCTATGCCTTGTATTGCATCTCAGGCCCATTCACTTGGAACCTCCTCTGTCTGTCCTAAGATCCCCCTATGATAGGGCATATGCACAAAGGTAGTATTTATAAGACAGCCCCTTTAATATGTAATGATGACAAATAGTAAACTGACTTCTCAATTCAAAGTTATCCAAATAACAAAGGGGCACATTTATTAAGACCAGCATTTTAGACGCCGGACTTAATAAAGACCCATAGCTTGGGGTGGATCTGCCAAAGTTATGAAGAAGCGTCGGCCTCTCCATAACTTCAGCGCATCCAGCACCAGTTCTAAACATCATAGATAATTTTCTACTCCTATTCTCTGTATGAGACGGGCCTACCGGCTCGTTCCCTGCCTACGCCACACCCAAAATTTTAGACCTGGCATAAGCGGGAAAAAGTCACTGATGGCGGAGTACAGTAATTAACCCTTGCGCTGCCATCTGTGCCTGAAATACGCCTAATTTTGGCATATTTCAGATTAGTAACTGACCCCCAAAGTTATTATAGTAGTTTATTATATCTGGAGCCTGATGTTTATCATTAGGGTGATGGAAAGAAGGTATGCAAATGAGCTTTTACCAAGCTCTGCCTCTGATGCAACCGGATGTAAGGCAGCGAACCTATAAGTCAATGTTCAACCTTTTAAACAGGCCTTGAGACCTGACTCGGATAATAAATAAGCCAGCATCTTATCTGCAAACAGCTGTTTCGGGGTGGTTGCCCCTCATCAGTGCAGAGCAGAGAGTACTGGCTTAACTGGTTGAGAGGCCTAAGTCAGGATTTGGGGGGTACTTTCTCTCCTTGCAGAGAGAGCGCCTTAAATCTGTGTGAGCAGACTTATAGGCCAGACAACGCTCCTCTGGAATTCGGGGAAGAAGGGATGCAAATGAGCTTTTGCCAAGCTCTGCCTCTGATGCTACCAGATGTAAGGAGGCTATCCTATAAGTCAGTGTTCAACTTTTTAAATAGAGCTTAAGACATGACTCGGATATTAAGTCAGATCCTCAGCTCCAGACAGCTGTTTTGGGATGATTGCCCCTCATCAGTGCAGAGCAGAGAGCACTGGCTTAACTGAGTGAGAGGCCTAAGTCAGGGTTTGGGGGTTCTATCTCTCCTTGGGGAGAGAGCGCCTCGATCGGCATGAGGAGACTTATAGGCTCTATAAGCGCTCTCCCCAAGGAGAGATATTACTCCCAAAATCATTGGGTTGATATAACTGTGGGTTACATTGGCAATATCAGGAGATAACTGAATAAAAGTGTACATCCAAGGATGATCACAGCCATGTCTGCCACTACAAATCTATAATGTGATGACAGCAGAGTGCAAGCTGCATACCAGTAGCCTCTCCAAAGCTGAGCATGGAAAATGAGAGGTTTCAAAACTCATAACTATAGAGGTGTGGCCAGCTGGGTCGGACAATCTTCTCTTTTTAAACCAAGATTAAGAAAATCACTACAGACCTGCCATTCCAATTCTTCTCTGTTTTTCAGCTGCAAAACAAGTTTTATGCAATTGCTATTTATTGTCCCATCATACTGATCTGAAGTTTGAATGATCATAATAGGATCCTGCCATGACAAAGTTACATCCTCTGGGGGACCTAGATATGGGAAATAGAAATATTATAAGGCAGAATTGTAAATATAAAAATAGCAATTATTACAAATAATATAAATAAAGACATACATTCAAATTTATTAATTTTAGTAATTCAAAAAACTATATTTTGAAAAAAATCCATTCCAAATATAGTTTAAGCAAAATAGCAGGATTCAGTTTTATAAGGGCTCTGCGGGTTTTCCATCCGGATGTAGTGAATGCATAGCATCCATACTGAATCCTGACCCATTCATTTTAATCACAGCATGTTCTATATTGTACAGTTTTCACGTAGCCCTGGCTCCATAGAAATGAATGGGGCTTGCATGAAAAATAGAAAACATCCGGATGCAATGCGTTTTTCACTGATGGCTGCTAGGAGATCTAGATTGTTATTCTTCAGGTTATTTCCACGTGAAAAAAAACGCATGCAATCCAGACAGAAAACGCACAGACACTGAATGCAATCACAGTCAAAATTGATTGAACGTGCGTGCACAAGCCTACATTTATTCCTGAGCAGATCCTGACATAATTGGCATGGCTGATGTAAAAGAGATCTAAGAGTGTGGTTAATCACATAAAGTGAACCTTAAAGTGGTGGTTCCCTGTTGACATTTATGTTATATAAATAGGTACATATTTTAATTTTTTTTTCCAAAAGATGCAGGTTCCACCTCTGGGACCCAATCCTCTCTCAAGAACAGAGACCATGCTGCATACATTCACTGACATGGGAACTCCAAAAATAACCAGAGCTTTGCTTTTTTAAGAAACCCCATAGTAGTGAATGGAAGGCGCATGTGCAGCTTGCTTTCCATTCACGGCAGGATCCTGTTCTTGTGATAGGAGAAGTTCCCAGAGGTTCCTATTGAACATTTTTGGCATATGCTATTGATATGCCAAGAAATGTCCAGATTGAAATAGCACTTTAAAGAATTTTCGAACCCTTTAAAATGCATGTGGATACTTGTGTGCATTAAAAATGTTATGGTCACACCTTACTGATATGAATGATAAACAACAAAGATAAATGAAAACCAGGGGTAGACTTGGAACTTAAAGTGGCCCTGAAAAAAAAAACTAAAAGTGGCTCCTTGTTGTAGGTGGGTCCATCGTCCTGAGGATGACAATACAGTTGAATTCACTATATACCTGCACGTTGTCTTCTTTGTAGCGGCAAGCAGCGTAATTACAAATGCTTGTCCTACTCACTTGATTTAATTACACTGCACCACCACTATAGATGGTGTGCAGGTAAATTTTGAATGACGATGCAGAGCTACCCGAGCGCCACAACCCCTTCAAACAGCTGATTGGCGGGGGTGCCGGGAGTTGGACCCCAACCGATCTGATATTGATAACCTATCCTGAGGACAGGTCATGAATACTAATCCACTGCACAACCCCTTTAATTTGTAAGTAAAGACAAAAGGTAACTGGTGTACAAGTAAGAGGATCCTAAACTTCTAGGGAAGATTGGTAGTCAACATATTCTATCATATATTTATATATTTTTCATATTTTTATATCCTTGTAACCTTATTTCCTACACATTATTTCTTTTTATATATCCACATTGCTTTTACTATATTAGGAATAAATTATCATTTAATTAAACTATCACCTGTTTGTCCTCCACTTGACCGCCAGATACAGTGTACCAGTCTACCTATTTAAGCCTATTTACACCTTCCTCTGACTGGGTGAGTCAGTCTAGCCTTAGAGCACCTTACATGACAATAGACAGGTGAGCATCTATATAATCTCAGTAGTCAACATTGCTTCCTACAGCAAAGGTGTTAGGGCCATTCTACACTGGCAGAGGATAATTAGCCTGTGTAAAAGTGCCAATGATCTCCTGACAAATGACCAAAATACTTGTTTGTTCAGTGATGCCATCTTTGATGTACCACCCAAAATCATTGTTGGATGGCAGCATGTCGCCCTGTGTAAACAGTGATGTGCAGCAATGCCAATAATATGCATAGTGAATGGGGGATGGTGAATGATCGTAATAACAATCATTCACCCCCTTTCAGTTCACATCAGGCCATGGTAAAGGCCTCTTTAAATAAGTGCTGATTGACTTCTACATTGGTTCGTGTAAGAGAGGAAAAGTCTTTGGGCAGTAAACGAACAACGTTTGAGGTTTTGATGGCTAGGTGTCCAGCTGCTTGGACTTTCAATTTTATGGCTGATTGTCGTATGGCTTCAAATGTATACTACAACTCTCTTAGGAGGGCAGCGAAAGCATTAAAAAATGTAAAAATGATAAAGATAACCAAAGCAGAGGCCAAAACAGCCATTTAGGAAATATCTAAAATAATTTATTTAATTAATTATGTAAAACGAAAGAATTCTAGACTTCCCACCAAAATCAGTAATGCATTCACCTACCTTTAAAGTTAGCCTGCACAGATTCAGTCAAAACTAAGCAAGAAAGGAGGAGGAGCAGCATCCTCTGCAAATGGAAATGTTGATGTGTGACAAGTGAGGCAGGGGATATTCTGCCACTCACTTTATGTCACTAGGAAAATGATCTTTAAAGATAAGGAAAGAGCTTGAGGAAGTGACAACAGGAAAGAACCACAAATATTTTTTATGCAAAGCTGTAAAGTTTAAGATATTTAACAGTTCGTCGATCAATATAAAAATAGTATAAAAGAAGGAAAGAGTATCTTACCTGCATTCACTTGACATGGAGTTAATTATAACTATTAGTCATGTTGTACAAACTGTGATATCACTGTGTTAGGGTCCATCCAAACATTCAGGTTTCTTGATGCAGTTTTGGAAGCCAAAATCAGAAGTGGATCATAAAAGGAGAGGAGGTTTTGGCTTCCAAGACTGCATCAGTAAACCTCAATGTGTCACTGAAATTTAAAGAGAAGTTCTCACATCCAGAAGTAATGCCAGTGTGGTGGCTCAGGGGTTATCACTGGTGCCTTCCAGTCCTGGAGTCCTAGATTTGAATCTGACCAAAGACAACATCTGCATGGAGTTTGCATGTTCTACCTGATAGGTAACTTAGAAGCCTCATTGAGGCCATTCTTTCTCTGCAATAGCCTGGGTCTTTCTGCAGGAAACAGGGCTATTAGAGCTTTAGTTTCTAAGGAGGCCTGCAGTTGGCAGATCTACATAGGAAAATAGAGAATCTCTCATACACTGCAATGCTAATTCATTGCAGTGTAAGAAAGAAGTGATCTAAAGTGATCGTATATTTATGTTTCCTAAGGGTAAAAAATAAAAAAATAAAAATAAATAAAATGTAAAATATAAAAATTCCAATCATCCCCTTTCCCCAAATTAAATGTAAAAATAAACATAATAAAATGAACATTTGCACTACCGAGCACCCGAGTATAATGGAAGTCAATAGGAGAACCCGAGCATTAAACCAGGCACCCCCTGCTCTGGTTCATAGAAAAAGGTCATAAATTGATTGAAACACCACCGAAATGGTTCGGGAACAGCATGGGGAGGATGTCTCGATGCATCTTGGACTCCCAGGTCGCTGCTGGGAACCATGTTGTCCAAGTAGTAAGCCACTTTTACAGACTGACAATAATACGCAAAAAACGGGGAAAAAATCTATTTTAGAGGAAAAATTGTTAACAAACATTCTTTCTATATATTTACTTACATATAAAGCTCAAGTGCTGCCAAAAATTACAAGGAAGAGGTACTCCGATACAGCCTGTATATCACATAAAGGAGGGCCTCATTCACATTGTGGTACAATTGTTCATGTAATGGGACTCCTACACTCATAAAGCCCATGCACTATGTGAAAGGGCTGCCAAATATTACAAGGAACCGGAACTCAAAAATTCCATTTGTTACACATAAAGGAGGGCATCATACACACTCTTGAAAAATTATGATTGATGGCCTGCTGGTGAACCTCAAAAACATTTGGAGCAAGGGCCTGCTGATCTGACCATCTAAAACATTAGGGGCAAGGACCTGCTGCCGCATTGGTGACTCTAGATAACCTCTGGGCGATTGCACGTCCCCGTGACGGCGATGATCCATTCGGATGTCTGCCCTATCAACTTTCGATGTTCTTTTCTGCGCATACCATAGGGATCACGGGTACCGGGGGATCAGGGTTCGATGCCAGAGAGGGAGCCTGAGAAACGGCTACCACATCCAAGGGAGGTCAATGGCCGAAATCTGATTGGCTGTTGTTGCCTTGCCCCTTTTTTTTCCTAATTGTGAACCACCCAGAGAGGGTGGGTCGTTATTAAAGCACAGGCGTCCTAGGATGTCAGCAGGATAGCGACAATTACCCACTCCTGATTTGGGGAGGTAGTGACGATAAATAACAAGAGGCCCTGTTATTGGAATGAGTACACTTTCCATTAACGAGGATCTATGTGAGGGCAAGTCTGGTGCCAGCATCGGACTTGCTTCCGGCTTCCACAATGTTCACCCAGTGTGCCGTCATGGTGAGGATAGTGTTGACCAGACTCTAGGCTACTGGGACTGGACTTGTAGGTGAGGGCCTGCTGCCGCTTTGTTGACTCTAGATAACTTCTAAGCGATCGCATGTCCCCATGACAGCGACGATCCATTTGGACGTCTGTCCTCTCAACTTTGGAGCAATTTTTCAACAAGGACCTTCTGGTATACCACCGTTTTGCTTTTCCTCTCCACCAGAGGAATAAGAGATGAGAAGTTCTCTTTGTAGCGGGGGTTGAGAAGGGTGAACAACCAGTAATCCGTGTTGTCTAAAATGCGTATAACGTGCGGGTCATGGGAAAGGCAGCCTAACATGAAGTCAAAGTACCAACAGGCAAGACTTCGCTGTCGTCATCAGAAGGTGAGCTGATCCTGTTAAAGATTGTAGGTGAGGGCCTGCAGGTGAGCTGACCCTGTAAAACATATGCGAGGACCTGCAGGTGAGGTGACCCTGTAAAACATTATATGCGAGGGCCTGCAGGTGAGCTGACCCTGTAAAACAATATATGCGAGGGCCTGTAGGTGAGCTGACCCTGTAAAACATTATTAGCGAGGGCCTGCAGGTGAGCTGACCCTGTAAAACATATGCAAGGGCCTGCAGGTGAGCTGACCCTGTAAAACATTATATGCGAGGGCCTGCAGGTGAGCTGACCCTATAAAACATTATATGCGAGGTCCTGCAGGTGAGCTGACCCTGTAAAAAATGTTATGCAAGGGCCTGCTGGTGAGCTGACCCAATAAAAAATTATATGCGAGAGCCTGCAGGTGAGCTGACCTTGTAAAAAATTATATGCGAGGGCATATATTCAAGGGCATTATATGCAATGAATAAGCATGTTGATTTGATGGAAGAGGAGGAGGATGAGAAAAGGAAGATTTAAACATTATACCTTTTTTTGTGGTGGAAGAGGTGCATGGGAATACAGTGTATTGAGTACATTAAACAATACATTTAAAGTGCCTTTGTTCATCCGCTTTCCTCTGGTGGAGTTGAGCAGTCAGGGGCAATCCAGACAAAACGTTGATGGCAGTGCAGGCCAGCACCTCCAGTTCGTGCCACGTGTCCAGCTTGGACACCCAGTAGTTGTAAGGCACTGAGGGATCACTGAGGATGCTGACACAGTCTGCTACGTACTCCTTCACCATCTTCCAAAACTTTTCCCTCCTTGTGACACTAGGCCGCGCATCAGGGTGAGGGTGCTGGCGGGGTGTCATGAAACTGTCCCAGGCCTTGGAGAGTGTTGACAAAAACCAAACAAGTGGAAATAATATATCAGAATGTCATTTATTATAAAATATAAAAGTATGGAAAAACAACAGGACGGTATACAGTATACGGAGAAGCACAGGGCCAATAACACCAAGAAAACTACCAGTAAATCTGTGCAGTATAAAGCACAGGTAGGTATGACCTACCTGTTGCTCTGCCTCTGTTGGAACTGCTGTGTGTTCCCCTTGTCTCCCCTCCTCGGTTGGCCAAGGAAGTACGGACTCCGCCGCCAGCGTTGTCAGATGGAAATTTTGAAGCAATTTTTCAACAAGGACCTTCTGGTATTGCACCATTTTGCTCGTCCTCTCCACCTAAGGAATGAGATGAGAAGTTCTCTTTGTAGCGGGGGTTGATAAGGGTGAACAACCAGTAATCCGTGTTGTCTAAAATGCGTAAAACGCGCGGGTCGCGGGAAAGGCAGCCTAACATGAAGTCAGCCTTGTGTGCCAGAGTACCAACAGGCAAGACTTCGCTGTCATCATCAGGATGACTGTCCATCTCCTCATCCTCTTCCTCCTCTTCTGCCCACCCACGCTGAACAGATGGAATTAAACTTCCATGGGAACTACCCTCTGTAGCGGAGGCAACCGTCTCCTGCTCCTCCTCCCCCTCCTCTTCATCGTCCAATTCGCGTACGAGAAGATGGGCAGAGCCCGAGCACCGCGCCACGGTTTCTCAAGTAGCTCGGGAACCTAACGCTAAACCTACCTGGACCGTATGGGCAATACCATGGGCAATAGCCCGAGCTACTTGAGAAACCTTGGCGCGTTGCTCAGGCTCAGACATGTCCTCCAAGCAGGATATGTTGGCTAATTCTCAATTTTACACCAGTACGAGGGTTAGTAAGACCGCAGAGTGCACCTGTATTTGTTTTTGTTATGTTATTTTGACTGTTTATCACATCCACACAATTGCTATCCTGTGTAGGATGTCCATTGTGGTACTTGTGGTCCGCTGCAGGCATCCTCCATTGTATGCATTTTTGCTGGGGATTGCCATTAGCAACGGGCCACAAGTGCAGGATCTGCCCCCCCCCCCCCCCCCCCCCCGGTATAGATGCACCACTGCATATGGGGTTGAGCACTTCCTGCTTTTTAACACCACGCCAATTTGTAATTTGTAGTTTGAATTTTTGGAGGTGTAGAAACTCCTAGTCTGAATGTGCCTTCATTTCCATCCACAGGCAGCATTCTGGTGCACATGTGAGGCCCGGGCTATATCAGCCAGTCTTGGGTGGGGCTCAGAGCTCTCTGCCTCCTCCCATTGTATGCATGGTCACATGCTGGAGGTTACTGGAAGATTGCTTTGAGTCGGACCTTGCGCACCTGTAATTCGCCCACTGGCTCCTGGTATTGCCCATACGGCCCAGGTAGGTTTAGCGTTAGGTTCCCGAGCTACTTGAGAAACCTTGGCGCGGTGCTTGGGCTCAGACATGTCCTCCAAGCAGGATATGTTGGCTAAATTGTACACCAGTACGAGGTTAGTAAGACCGCAGAGTGCACCTGTATTTGTTTTTGTTATATTAAGGTAATTACTTTATTCAATAGTGATTGATATATATATTGATATATATATATATATTGTGGGGATTTGCTCTGGTTGACAGGTTAGCGGGTGCAGTTTAAAGGCAAGGAACCAGGTTGTAAATCAAACTTCAGTGTTTTATTCACACTCAGCAAAACATAACAGTCTTGGTGCTTGTTCATACACAGCAAAACAAAACAATGTTCACCTTGAATCCTAGGTGTCAGTTCACACCCGGCTGAATGCTCAGCCACAGAAAAGTTCACTGGCAGGCTTCCAGGCGGCCTGCACGCCTGTTTGCAGTCTTCATCCTTCAGAACAGAGGACTCCACAGCTTCACTGTCAGATGGTGGTAGATCCATACCACCTGATAGTGCTGACTGCTTTATAAGCCTGCCAAGACCCGGCCTGGAACGTGGGGAGTAGCCACCCACCCAGCACTTTTGACTACTCCCAGTAAAAGCCGTCCTGGATCAGCTTTACAGCTATACTAAACAGCTGAAGTGTCAGACTGCAATCTGTAATAATGACACTTGAGAAAAACTGGCTCTTACCTCACCGAGGCCAGGAACCTCAGTGACACATACCAACCATCAATGACGACCCCTTGTTCCTTCCTACTATATATATATATATTTAAAAAAGTGGCAGCACCGTCTATTGAGAAAACAAGGGGGTGCAACTGGCCCAGTTAGGATTAAGCAAATCCAATGTATAGACGTCAAAAAAGCGGGCAGCACTCCATAAGATAAAAAAGTAGAAAAATCTTTATTTACCCAGACAGGACATGCAACGTTTCGGCTCTATGCTGGAGCCTTCCTCAAGCTTGAGGAAGGCTCCAGCATAGAGCCGAAACGTTGCATGTCCTGTCTGGGTAAATAAAGATTTTTCTACTTTTTTATCTTATGGAGTGCTGCCCGCTTTTTTAATGTCTATATATATATATATATATATATATATATATATATACAGCACAGACCAAAAGTTTGGACACACCTTCTCATTCAAAGAGTTTTCTTTATTTTCATGACTATGAAAATTGTAGATTCAAACTGAAGGCATCAAAACTATGAATTAACACATGTGGAATTATATACATAACAAACAAGTGTGAAACAACTGAAAATATGTCATATTCTAGGTTCTTCAAAGTAGCCACCTTTTGCTTTGATTACTGAAGTAATCAGTAGTCCTACTGAATAGACTGTTAGAGTTTGTATTATGGCAAGAAAAAAGCAGCTAAGTAAAGAAAAACGAGTGGCCATCATTACTTTAAGAAATGAAGGTCAGTCAGTCAGCCGAAAAATTGGGAAAACTTTGAAAGTAAGGGCTATTTGACCATGAAGGAGAGTGATGGGGTGCTGCGCCAGATGACTTGGCCTCCACAGTCACCAGACCTGAACCCAATCGAGATGGTTTGGGCTGAGCTGGACCACAGAGTGAAGGCAAAAGGGCCAACAAGTGCTAAGCATCTCTGGGAACTCCTTCAAGACTGTTGGAAGACCATTTCAGGGGACTACCTCTTGAAGCTCATCAGGAGAATGCCAAGAGTGTGCAAAGCAGTAATTAAAGCAAAAGGTGGCTACTTTGAAGAACCTAGAATATGACATATTTTCAGTTGTTTGACACTTGTTTGTTATGTATATAATTCCACATGTGTTAATTCATAGTTTTGATGCCTTCATAGTCGTGAAAATAAAGAAAACTCTTTGAATGAGAAGGTGTGTCCAAACTTTTGGTCTGTACTGTATATATATATATATATATATATATATATATATATATATATACACATACAGCCAAATGAGAAAAAAATCACATGTATAAAATGTATCCAGTACAAAGTATATTTACAATGACAGACTTATGTGCTCCATGTATATGCCTAGTTAGTTTTTATTCAGTCATAAGAAGTACACCACTTTTGAATTTTATGGCTTTACATATTAAAATATAATAAAATAAATTTGGTCCTGAGAAGGTCTTACAATTAGGTAAATACAACCTCAGATGAACAGCAACATATGACAGATTATGAATAGCACACTAGTGGATAGCTCACCACCTCTCCCCAGACAGAGCTGGTGCTCTAGCCTGAAGACTGATCACCCAATCAGTCAAGGGGGTAATGTAATAGAAAAAAGTGAAGGCTGGCACTCAAGTATGTGGAATCAATAGAAGTGACAATTTAATACATAAAAGCCAATACAGTACACAATCAATTGGTTAAAATACGTAAGAAATACACAGAATATAGAATAAAAATGGAAAATACAAAATGCCGCAACGTCAAAGTACACTGTGGGCTGCAATCCAGGGATAATGTGTCCCTGGGGAAGCTCAGGATACGTCTCTTGGTTTGCTCTGTGGGGAAACTTGTAGAGACAGTTTCTCTATGGTATGAGATGATGTCCTCCTAAAGGTAATCCTCTATTGGGATACAGGCTGTAATGAAAACGGCACTGTGGCCGGATGGTGATAGCACGTCAAGAAGTAAATCAAGTTCCAGCTAATGTGGATCTACCACAGGGTCGCTGTAGGGCTGCAGGTGGGGAGTAAGGCGTAACTGGTGTGTCTTACCCTGTTAGATCGGGTCCGGTAACTAGGAGGTCTCTTCCTCTTGCCACTACTCACCACGATGTGCCAGCTTCTCCTCGCGCTGTTCGGCGTCCTCGCTCGAGACTGTTGTGTCACGTGACGTTGGTCTCGCGGGATTTGCCTTACAGGAAGTTCAGTCCGTTCTTTCTTCCGGCTACTTTCGCTTTAGGTATCTGATGGAGCGCTCCAACATCCGATAGATTTAAGAACTTCTTTAGTGACTCCAAGTCATTCTTTGGGGGTGAACTCGCCAGACGCGTTTCGGGGACGTCTCTCCCCTTCCTCAGTGGCTCTCTGAGGAAGGGGAGAGACGTCCCCGAAACGCGTCTGGCGAGTTCACCCCCAAAGAATGACTTGGAGTCACTAAAGAAGTTCTTAAATCTATCGGATGTTGGAGCGCTCCATCAGATACCTAAAGCGAAAGTAGCCGGAAGAAAGAACGGACTGAACTTCCTGTAAGGCAAATCCTGCGAGACCAACGTCACGTGACACAACAGTCTCGAGCGAGGACGCCGAACAGCGCGAGGAGAAGCTGGCGCATCGTGGTGAGTAGTGGCAAGAGGAAGAGACCTCCTAGTTACCGGACCCGATCTAACAGGGTAAGACACACCGGTTACGCCTTACTCCCCACCTGCAGCCCTACAGCGACCCTGTGGTAGATTCACATTAGCTGGAACTTGATTTACTTCTTGACGTGCTATCACCATCCGGCCACAGTGCCGTTTTCATTACAGCCTGTATCCCAATAGAGGATTACCTTTAGGAGGACATCATCTCATACCATAGAGAAACTGTCTCTACAAGTTTCCCCACAGAGCAAACCAAGAGACGTATCCTGAGCTTCCCCAGGGACACATTATCCCTGGATTGCAGCCCACAGTGTACTTTGACGTTGCGGCATTTTGTATTTTCCATTTTTATTCTATATTCTGTGTATTTCTTACGTATTTTAACCAATTGATTGTGTACTGTATTGGCTTTTATGTATTAAATTGTCACTTCTATTGATTCCACATACTTGAGTACCAGCCTTCCCTTTTTTTATATGACAGATTATACCGTGTCATTAGTTATTTAATAAAAAATTAGACCAAAATGTAGAAATTGTGTGTGAAAACTTAAAGAGGACCTTTCACCGGGTCTGAGATTACAATTTTAATACTTGCCACTGTTGGGCATGGGAGATGTGATATCACTATTTTTTTCAGATATGCTGCTCCATTGCAGCGCTGTGCCCCCCATTCTGTTTTGCTGCCCTGTATGCTATCAATAGCATGGGTACAGGGAGGAGGAGACAGCCGAGTTTCTCAGTGGGCATCTCTTTCTCCCAGGCTGTCAGCTGTCCAATCACAGCGGAGCACGTCACAGCCAGGGAGAAGGTGAGCTTTTTTTCTCAATGGCTCTGACGTGGTCCGCTGTGATTGGACATCTCCCAAACAAGGAGAACGAGACGCAAACCCCTACTGCTTTAATAACAATTAAGAGGCTAAGCAGCAGTCAAGTCATTTGATTATAATCAAATGTCCTTGATTAAATGATCATCAGAAAGTGTGACTACCTCTATAAATATTACATTTTGGGCAGTTTGCTGGTCTGGAGTATTCAGGAGTGTGTTAACACTACTCCATGGAGGAAAGAAGTCAGCAATTATCTTAGAGAAACAATTGTTGCTGCCTATCTGTAAAGAATTATAAGCTCATTGCCAAATGATCTGAAGTTCATCATTCTGAAATGAGAAAATTTATTCACAAGTGGAAAAAATTCATGACAGTTGACAATTTTTCCAGGAGTGGACATTTCAGCAAACTCACCCCAAGGTCAGACCGTGGAATGCTTAGAAAAAAAACTCTACAAGCCTCAGTTAGCATGTCAATTGTTCAAGTTCATGACAATACAATTAGAAAAAGAGTTGCCTCATTTTTTTAAAAAGGACATGGCAGTATGTTGCATCTGAAAAAAACTCTGGAACAATGTTCTTTGGACAGGCAAGACTAAAGTGGAGATTTTTGGCCATAATTCATAGTGCCACGTTTGGCAAAAAACCAAACACAGCATACCAGCACAAATACAAATTTTTGGGGAGGGTGATTCTTTATGCTTGTTTTGCAGACACAGGACCTGGGCACCTTGCAGTCACTGAATCAACCATGGAATTATCTGTATTCCAAAGTATTCTAGAGTTAAATGTGAGCCCATCTATCCAATAGCTAAAGCTTGTCCAAAACTGGGTCATGCAACAGGATAATAATCCCAAGCATGCCAACAAATTTACAACAGAATGGCTGAAAAAGAAAAGAATCAAGGTGTTGTAATGGCCAAGACAAAGTCCTGATGTCAACCCAATTGAAATGCCGTGGTGGGACCTCAAAGGGGTTATCCAACCCCTATAATGACCCTTCCAATGCCTGGGCCCGTAGTATACATTATACTTACCTGCACCCCAGTACCTGAGTCGCTCCGGATCCCTGCATGGCTGCCACTGCATCTCCTCGATGCTAGGGAGGCTCTTCTCCATCGCAGCCCCATTGAAGGATATTTTGATCCGAGCGAAAGGGAGATGCCGCGGCAGCCATGCAAGGATCCAGAGCGATGCGGGTGTTGGGGAGCAGGTAAGTATATGTCATTATAGGGGTTGGATAACACCTTTAAGAAAGCTGTTCAAGAATGAATGCCCTCAAATCTCAATAAACTGAATCAACATTGCAAGCACATTCTTCCAGAACTATGTGAAAGACTGATAAAGTCATACAGAATATGACTCATTCAAATTATTGCTGCTAAAGGTGGTTCTGTAAGCTATAGATTCATGGGGGGTACTTGGTTTTTCACACATGACTTTTCGATTATGGCTTCATTTTTTTAAAATAAATAATGACACAATGGAATCTGTTGTGTGTTGTTCAATCTGTTGTATTTACCTAATTTTAAGTTCTAATGACCAGAATTTTTTTCTTATTACCTCAAATGTAAAACCATAAAATTAAGAGAGGGCTTTGTTTTTCTCATGACTGTATGTCTTTCTAGGGACTTTTGGTTAAAGAAATGTAGTAAACTGCCCTTATTCTAAAGCAGAAAATTGCATAAAATCATGGTATTGCTACAAGATAAACCACAGATAAAAATCGATGTGAGCAGCAGAAAAATAACCAGCTGCAGCATAAAAAAGGAGATTCAAACAGATGATTCTCAAGATAACCTTTTACATTACATATATATATTTTTATGGTGTTAATTAACAAGAGATGACTAGTAAGGGTACTTTCACACTAGCGTTATTCTTTTCTGGCATAGAGTTCCGTCCTAGGGGCTCTATACCGGAAAAGAACTGATCAGTTTTATCCTAATGCATTCTGAATGGAGAGCAATCCCTTCAGGATGCATCAGGATGTCTTCAGTTCAGTCTTTTTGCCTTTTCAGGACGGAGATAATACCGCAGCATGCTGCGGTTTTATCTCCGTCCAAAATTCCGGCATTTTTTTCCCATTGAAATGCATTAATGCCGGATCCGGCCCCGAGTGTTCCAGCAAAATGGATCCGTTTTTGCGATCTGCACATGCTCAGACAGCAAAAAAAGTGAAAAAAATAAATGCCAGATCCGTTTTTCCGGATGACACCGGAGAGACGGATTTGGCATTTCAATGCATTTCTTATCCTGATCCATCGGACAAAATGCTATCAGTTTGCATATGTTTTGACAGATCTGGCAGGCAGTGGCGGCGACGGAACTGCCTGCTGGAATCCTCTGCCGCAAGTGTGGAAGTACCCTAATTCACCAATACTTCGATTTGTAGTAATTCCTGTGTCATTCATGTATTTGCAACGAATGATCGCCGAAAAGCAAATTTGAATATGGAAATAATGACTGCTTCTCCCTAAATGTCAAAATACAATCACTGCAAAAGGAAGAAGACCCACATATACAGTATATTGGACTATTGAACTAGAAGAAAAGTGTAAAGTTACCTATGGTATAACTAAGTTTATATATTAATGAGTACCTACACTTTAGAAAAACTTTTGATATGTCACATCAACTGATCAAAAGTTTTGATGGGGGGGGGGTTGAGTGCTGAGAAACCCAAAGATCACTGAAATGAGGAGTTTGAAGCTTTCAGCTCTCAGAGAGCCACTTCTCCTTGATGTTGAAAACAGTAATGAAGATATAAAAAATAGAGAACAGTATACTCAGCTGAGTGCTTATAAATCCATAGAGATTGGTAAGGATCTCAGCACTTGGAACTCGACCGATAAAAGTCTTTGCTATTATGCTAACACAAGTTTTTCTAAAGTGCAGCTGCACTTTAGGGCTCTGTTCACAAACAGTGTTGGCCAGTTCGCCGTGTTCGCCCGCGAACACGACGAACTGGCCATCACTGTTCACAAATGCATTGTGGCTTTCCTTCAAAGTGCAAGCCATAGTCCTGTGCCAGATCTGTCATATAATGTATCCAAACAATCGCTGAAGGACCCTATATATTTATAATGGGGTCCACCAGCAGTTCTGTTGTGGATTCCATTAAAATAGTACTTCATGCTATACTATGTTTGACATCAAATCTGAAAGAACTGGTTGGCTGAGTTCACACTTCAGTTATTTGATCAGTTATTTCCATCAGTTATTGTCAGCCAAAACCAGGTTTGGGTCAAAAACACAGAATAGGTGCAGATCTTTCCATTATACCTTATCTCTGAGTAGACTTCGCTACTTGTTTTGCCTCAGAATAAGGCCTCATGCACGCGGCCGTCGGGCGGCCGTGGCCGTATTGCGGCCCACAAACGGCGGGTCGGCAATCCACGGTCGCCGGCCGTGTGCACCCCGCATCACGGATGCGGACCCATGCACTTGAATGGGTCCGCAATTCCGGAGATGCGAAACTGAGTCACGGAACGGAACACCGAAAGCACTACGGAGTGCTTCCGTGGTGTTTCTTTCCATTGTTCCGTACCGCAAAAAAATATGACAAGTTGAATGGGTCCAGCCCGCTGCACGGATGTTTCAATTGCGGTCCCCAATGCACGGAACGGACACACAATGGCCATGTGCATGAGGCCTAACTGATGGAAATAACTGATCAAATAACTCTGTGAAGCCTTACAGAGTTACTTAGCAGCAAAATGAATCAGATGTTAGCAAGTCTCATCCACATGCTGCAGAAAGTATCAGTAATGAAATTTACACATAACTTGACATGTGGTGTGGATTTTAAAGGGGTTCTGCAGTTTGTTTAAACTGATGTTCCGGACTTTGGTGTGGAAATGCTGCAGATTTATTTCACAATGCAAAGAGTGAAATCTGTGGCAGAAATTCACACCATAAATTGACATGCTGCAAATTTAAAGGGGTTCTGCAGTTTGTTTAAACTGATGATTTATCCTCTGGATAGATCATCACTTTCTGATCGGCGGGGGTCCGACACCCGAGACCCCTGCCGATCAGCTGTTTGAGAAGGCAGCGGCGCTCCAGCAGCGCCGCGGCCTTCTCACTGTTTACCGCCGGCCCAGTGATGTCACGACTAGTATCAATGGCCTGGGCGAGGCTAAGCTCTGTTCACTTGAATGGAGCTTAGCCACGCCCAGGCCAGTAGATACTAGTCGTGACGTCACCGGGCCTGTGGCAAACAGTGCAAAGGCCGCGGCGCTGCTGGAGCGCCGCTGCCTTCTTAAACAGCTGATCGGGGGGGTCCCGGGTGTCGGACCCCCGTCGATCAGATGCTGATGATCTATCCAGGGGATAAATCATCAGTTTAAACAAACTGCAAAACCCCTTTAAATTTTCAGCATGTCAATTTATGGTGTGAATTTCTGCCACAGATTTCACTCTTTGCATTGTGAAATAAATCTGCAGCATTTCCACACCAAAGTCCGGAACATTATTTGTAGGGATGAGCGAATCGACTTGGAACCAAAACTGAGTTCGGTAAAAGGTTTTAACAGTAGAAATTCATTTCTGAAATTATTACCCGAAATCTCGCGAGACTTCGCAAAGTAATAACTTCGGCTCATCTGAGCCAATACATTCTAATACTGTACAGCGTGCTCGCTCCGTACAGTTTTCTAATGAAGTTTTATGCGAATCGACTTTGGATGTTTTTTCCGAAGTCAATTCACTCATCCCTAATTATTTGGTAGGTATTTCCCACTGTGGATTTTCCCACTACAAGCTGCCATACCCTTAATAAAAACAAAAAAAATGTAATAGAAAAAGATATCTAGTTGTTTAAGAAAAACAATTATTTTTCTCATTTTTATTTTAAAGTTTGACAAAGTCATTCTATACAGTATGTTCAGCAGTATACACAGCAGATATGTTCAAATGTACGGGCTTAACAGAAACGTAATACATAGCAACTATATGACATCAAGAGAAAGATATAGCATTCACTGGGGCTGCTGTGAATGTAGAAATTAAATAAAAGGAGTATAAAAGGTTTCTACAGTTTCAGCTAAAATCTGTGTAGTCCTATAATTGCTGTAATATTGTTGCTGAAAATATATTAGAAAATTTTTAGTACAAATTATGAGCCAACTTTATGTTTCTGTAAATCATTTTTACATAACAGAGAACTGTAACTGTAGCATTGGTGTTTTGTAAAAGGCAGTCCATCTCACTAAGACGAATGTTGCCATTTTCTATTCAGTTTCAAGTCAATTAGCTTATAGCATTAAAATAAAAAAAAAGCTTAGCATCAGCATTTCTCTATTAAAATCACATACATTCAATCAATGTAGATATGATTGCAAGGTACGGTATAATGTCGAATATGTAGATTGTCAGCTGCTAGTTAGTAGCGTGCAACACACCTAGAGAAAATGTCATTTTTCAGAAAAGACCTTATCAGATAAACTGTCTATAAATCATTTTAATAATACATGTGATTAAAAATATAAGAAGTGGAAGGTGGAGGGATTTATCTAAATGTGATTTACTGGACATTCCAAGATCCTGCTACTTTCTTATTAGATTTCTTAAACAACCATCTATCTATTCCTGATTTGGGCTGAACACATACAGATCAGATATGCTATTTTGGATTTTTTTTTAAATAAGCATAACCTAAAAAAAAATAAAAAAATAAAATGAACTTGTCTCACTACAGTCTCTTCTTTTACTTGAACCCTGGAACTATTGTACATCAGTTATCAGGACTCAATAGTTGTCAATTATTCACTGTCAGATAGAATGTGCTTTACTTTCCAGCCATTTCTTCCAATGTCAGTAGACGATGGAGCACAGTATTCATGAGACTGCCATTTTAGAAATACTTATGTATGCGGTAGATTGAAATCTATACACTCAAAGAACAGTAGGGACATCCACATATAAAAATACAAGGGGAAAGTTATCAAAACTGATGTAAAGGGAAATTTGCTTAGTTGCCCATAGCAACCAATCAGATCCCACCTTTAATTTTTCAGAGCTCCTTTGGAAAATGAAACGTGGAATCTATCTGATTGGTTGTTATGGGCAACTAAGTCAGTTCTACTTTACACCAATTTTGATACATTACACCCACAATGTATATACCAGGGATGGCCAACCTGCGGCTCTCCAGTTGTTGCAAAACTACAACTCCCAGCATGCCCAGACTGCCTATAGCTATCAGCCCGAGGAACGGCTTGTAGGGATTTGTAGTTTTACAACAGTTTGAAAGCCACAGGTTGGCCATCCCTGGTATATACCTCCAGTCACAGAGAGCGTCACCTGGGCACAGCATAAAGAAAGGATATAATGTAAAATACACTTTGTCACAATATTTTGTGCTGTCATAAAAGCAGATGTAAAAAGAAAATAAAAAAACTGTGACTCTAAGGCCCCTTGCAGAAGAGTGTTCCTCCCGCAGCGAGTCCACAACGCAGCTCCCGACCTGACCTCCCAGTGTCACATAGCATTATATTGATTTATGATGCTATGTAACCCTTACAGTTCTGGAATGTATTTGATAACAGTGGCATAATGCTGCCAGTGTTATCCAATACATTCCAGAACTGTAAGCGTTACATAGCATCATAAATCAATATAATGCTATGTGACCCCCGGCAGCGCTGGGAGTTCAGACGGGAGCTGCTCTACGGACTCGCAGCGTGACCAACGCTTGTCTGCAAGGGCCCTAAGACAAGCTTTATTGTTTGTATACTTTGTTTAATCATTATAACTTGTTCATACTTTTAGAATTGAAATCACCTTTAAAGACAAATTTCACCTTGGCAACCATTATTACTACTCCAACTCCAATAAAAAATATACATTTCACGTCTTAAGTTGATAGGCAGATCTATGGACCTATGTGTTTCCATGGTTACAGTGCAAACAAACCCTGTGTAGCCTGATCCTGCATTCATGTTCCCTTTTATTTCTTCTCTACTTCTTGCTAATGAACATTTGGAAGGTTGTTATGAAAGCAGTAAAGTAATAAAAATGGTTGCAAAGGTCTTTTGTCAAATCGCGATGCAATCGCTTTTACAAGTATAACTTGTTGATATGGTTACAAAAAAGAAATTTTTAACAGGTCCAATCAAACTATCTAGTCCAAGTAGTCCAGTGCTGGCAGATCCAAGGTCAAGAAACAACAAAAACACCTTCTCTCATGAGCAGAAGATAAATGTCCACAGTACATTTATTAGAGAGGGTGCTGATCTTTGCATCTCTCCATCTAGACCCCTTTTGCCAATGATTATTTGTAATAAATTCTTTCCTAAGAGGATAGGTTGGGGCAATTATATTTTCCGTAACATAATGTCTTTAATTAAGTGCAGAATAGTTCTGGACGCTTCAACAGCCTAACGTGAAGTTCTTAAATACAGACAGAAAATAAGATAATTAACTTCACTTTTACATAACTGGAGAATGTGGATAACTCTATGCAATTCGACATACTCCAGACTTAGCAGAGTTGTCATTCGCAGTGGAATGTCGTCTGACGTCATTCACTTCATCAATTAGTTCATCATAGATGCCAGTTTCAATCATTTCTTCTTGCCATGGTATAGGAATGTTGCCAGAAGCAAACTCATCAAATAATTGCTTATCATTATCCTCAAGGTTGACTCCTTTCACTGTTGAAAACATTCCTACATCCTGAATATCCTTAGCATACACTGTCTTGGAGTCAGGGGCAAACGGTGGTGGAAGAATACCTGTTGGATCGAGCAAAACAAATAAATATGAATTCATAGAGACTGAATTAACACAAGTTTAGGAAAAAAAACTCCATCAATGATATTATAACATATCCCAAAGCATAATAGCCCCATCTTTCTCAAGAAAAGTTTTTAACATTGTATGATGAGAGGGTCAGGACAATTACAATCACTTACAAACATTTTCTGTAGATTCGAACTTTTCTAGAGTCATACATGTACAACAGAGGCAGAGAATTAAAGGGGTTGTCCAGTGTTTACCAAGTTATGGACTATCCTCAGGTTAAGTCATCACTAACTGATCTGCGAGAATCTGTCACCCCACGGTTGTTTGGGTGTAACTCCACTGCCAGAATTACACCACTCTTTCAAGTGTGTAGTGTTTTATCCCCATTGACTTCAATGGGAGCAACACTACAGTAACAAGTGTACTCTACTACACAGTACTGTGTAGTTCCAGCGCAAGAGCTGCACCCGAACAACTGATCAGCAAGTGTACGGGATAGGCCATCACTTAATAAAAGTTAAACAACCCCTTTAAGGATCATTATACCTTCTTGTCAATATGCAGTACATCTGCTTTGTAATTATTGCCAGAATACTTTATGTTATTTGCTGAGATTTCAGTTACTTAAAATGAAGATAAATATCAAATACTAAGAAGGAGAATAATTTTAGCAAGTGTGTTACCACCAGTTCCTTGAAAACATTATGATGAGGTTGTTCATGAGACACATTGTTCCTTTTCATACAAAATGTTATACATGAAGTTTGGGTGATGCAAGATAAATCACGAATAAAGATTTATATCATGTATATGTATATTATACAGGGTGATTCAAAAAGGATGGTGAAAAGTAATGGTCTGTAGTTAAACAACATAGCTTTGCTATGACTGGTTGCTATGAAAGCTTTGATTTGACTGGTTGCTATGGTCAACAAAGTCAGTTTTCTTTTAGACAGTTTTTGTAAATCTGCATTTTTACGTTAGTTTAAACCTGCACACAAAGGGCAGGTTTAAGATGGCGACATTGCAGTAAGAAAAAGCTTTTGCCTGTTAGAATTTCAAAAACAGGGTCTGCTGTGACTTGATAGTGAAATTTTAAGAACAAATTTGGTACAGTAAATGTGCTCCACATAAAAACTTCACATTGGGTGAAGCAATTCGAAAACCACAGACTCTTTATGTCATGGGAAATGTCCAGGCCGACCAAAGGCTTTGTAAGGGACAGTAAACAGGATTCTAGCTGTTGTAGAGGACGCCAAGGTTGGGTCCTCAGTGACAGATATGTATCACCATTATTTGGGTTGTGGTGGCTTTAAAAAAAGCACTACTTGGGATCCGGTACCCACAGGGTTAACTCACTCTCCTGATAAGAGGAAAAGGAAGTGAGTGAGGGTGTGGTGAGGTGGACACACTGCTGTGGCTGGCTGTGAACAGAGCTGGAAACTGAAGACATGTGGAAAGTTTGGCAGGAAAGCCGACTGAAATCTACTACAGACTAAAAAGAACCCAGAGTAAAAATACCTTTATTTTTGAACGGACTGTTCTACTGTTTATGTTATGCTGAACTAAGCAGACTTTAAGTTTGGTTTGTTTGGACCTTGGCTTCTGGAAGCTGTACCTATTTTCGTTTTGGAAAATAAACATCTGTTTCCTTTAACCCTGGGCTGGCTCATGCACCTGGTTTATTGTAGCGATCTTCCCCCATATTACAATTGGTGTCAGATGCAGGCAGGGCATGAAAGCCGTTTAAATCATAAAAAGTAACATGTAAAGAGACAGTATCCTGTTTTGCATGTCTTAGGTGAAATCTCTGCAAGTTGCAGATAAAGACATGGAGGAGGTTATGAAAGCCCTGCTGCAAGCCACTGCAACTCAGCAGAAAGCTTTGGTGGCTCAGCAGCAGGCCACAGTAGAGGCAACCCGCCGCCATGAGGAAGCAATGGCGGCGCAGCAAGAGACAAACCGTGTGCTGATTGCTCAGCTTATGGCACATCAGGAAGCTACACAAGCTCAGGTAGCTGCGTTAAAAGAGGCTGTACAACAGTTGGCTCAAGGACAAGTGCAAGCGAACAATACCCCTGGGCCCCAAGTTGCTATAAGAGCCAGCCACCTATTAAAAAAAATTTACATCTGGTGATGACGTCGAGGCCTTCCTTTTGACTTTCAAGAGAGTAGCAGAGAGAGAAGGGTGGCCTCAGGGCCAGCATCATCGCGCCCTTTCTTCCGGGTGACCCTCAACAGGCCTATTTCAACCTGCCAGTCAAACTCGTTAAAAACTATGATCAGCTAAAGGCGGAGATCCTGGTTCGACTGGGGGTAACCACGGCTGTTCGGGCCCAAAGAATGCACCACTGGGGTTGCCAGGCTGGCTGTCCACCAAGAGCCCAAATGCATGACCTGGTGCAACTAGTAAAAAAGTGGCTGCAGCCTGAGAAATTGACGGGCCTGCAAATTGTGGAACGGGTGGCCATGGACCGATACCTGCAATCGCTGCCGCATGACCTGCAGCGCTGGATAAGCCATGGAGACCCTGCAATGGCGAATCAGTTGGTGGAACTAGTAGAGCGGTACACCGTAGTGGAGGACTTGCTCGGTCCCGCCAAGCACCAGGAACCCACGTCGAGAGCAGTACGACCAGTCACTGCACCCAGGAGTGGAGCCATCCCGGATTCTGGACCAGAGGTCCCTACAACAGTGCCCTCCGAACCGCGGAGGATAACTACTGTAAGAAAGATGGGGGACATACAGTGTTGGCATTGTCGAGCCTACGGCCATACCCGGACCCGATGCCCTCTTCAGGATGAGCCCATGGAATGCGGGACAGGACAGAGAGTCTCCCTGTACGCACAGCGAGCATGTGTCACACATCTTGACCTAACTGCCGATCAGCTTGAGTGTGAAATTTGGGTCAACCATCTCCCGGCCAAAGCCCTCTTGGACTCCGGCAGCATGGTGACACTAGTCCACGCCAGAATGATCGGGAGACTCGGCTCCGTAAGTAAGACTCTTCGTGTTGTTTGTATTCATGGGGACACTAGGGAATATCCCTTAATACCAGTGACTATTGCCCATGGCTGTACTTCCGTGACCCAGGAAGTTGGGATAGTGAACAGCCTGATCCATGATGTTATTGTGGGGCGAGACTGTCCGATATTTCTAGACCTGTGGAAACAGGCGCAAAGTGGGTTCCCTGAACAGTCAAAGAAACTAGAGACTTTGACCTCTGATGGGTCAAGTCAGGAGGGTAGTGGTCCCGAACTGCCCAGGACACTTCTCCCCAATATGGACAAGCCTAGTGGCAGTAAGAATGGTAATGGTAACATTTATGATGGGGGTAATGTTCAGTATGTTCATGATTTAGGGTCCACAGCTGAGCTGACCACTGAGGGGAGGGAAGGCTCCCTGTTGCAAGTGATGTTGGGGGAAGAACTCTCCCCACCACAGACCCCAGTCGAGGAAGACGAGGTGGAGACCTCACCCGAACCAACGTACCCAGACCTGAATGTACCCAAGGGTGAGTTTGGCTCCGCCCAGTTACAGGATCCCTCCTTAACACATTCTAGAGAGCAGGTGGTGGTTATAAACTGAGTCTCACAGGTTCCCGAGGCCGAACTCAGGTTCCCTCATTTTGCACTAAACGGGGACTTGCTGTATCGAGTGGCGGAAATCCGAGGGGAAATTATTGAACAGCTACTGGTGCCCCACTCGTGTCGGAGACAGCTCCTCGATTTGACGCATAATGATGCATTAGGCGGACACCTGGGAGCAGAGAAGACAGAGGCCAGGATAACAGACAGGTTCTACTGGCGTGAGGTAAAGGCAGAGGTGAAGAGGTATTGTGCGTCCTGCCCCACGTGCCATCTAACAGCCCCAGTGTCACACTATCAGAACCCACTGGTACCTTTGCCCATAATCGAGGTACCCTTTGAGCGGATTGCCATGGACCTGGTGGGGCCGTTGGTAAAATCAGCACGGGGACATCAGCACATACTAGTTGTGGTAGATTACGCAACCAGGTACCCAGAGGCGGTCCCATTAAGAAACACCTCCTCTAAGGCCATAGCTCGGGAATTGTTTTAGATGTTCTCTCGCACGGGGCTGTCCAAGGAGATCTTGATGGACCAGGGCACCCCGTTTATGTCGAAGGTCATGGCGGACCTCTGCAAGCTGCTTCAGATCCGACAGTTGCGGACGTCCTTCTATCACCCACAGACGGATGGTTTTGTAGAGTGGTTCAACAAAACATTAAAGCTCATGTTAAAAGAGTAGTCCAGAAGGACGGAAAAGATTGGGACATGTTGCTACCAGCCTTGTTGTTCGACATACGGGAGGTCCCGCAGGCCTCCACGGGATTCTCGCCATTTGAACTCCTGTATGGGCGGAGACCCAGTGGACTTCTGGATTTGGTGAAGGAAACCTGGGAAGGTGAGTCCTCACCGCACCAGACCCTGGTAGAACACATCTCCCAAATGAGAGAGAGAGTGGATAAAGTGATGCCGCTGGTTAAGGAACTGTCATGCCCTGCTCTGACTATGTGCGGAGGTCGGCCAGAATAGCAGCACGTGTTTAGTTTTCTGTTTTGTTTTGGAGTCGTGCTGGTTCCGCCTTCCTTCAGGTGCACTGGGTGGGGTCATTGGTTTAAATATCACTCAATCTCAGGGTTCTGGGCGGGTTATAGAAATCAGTCTGGCCTTGGAGTCAAGGAAGGAAGGATTGTCTTTTCCAGCTCAGATAAGATAAGTTTGGTTTCTGTGTTTGTTGCTTGCTGTCTAAATTGTTTGTATGTCATCTGTCTCCTGCAGGTTCTGTGGGAGCAGGCTACCCCTATTTCCCCTTTCACCATCTCAGGGATTCTAGGGTATTTGCAGCCCAGGCACGAGGACACATTATTCCTACCATTAAGGTCTGAATGTGGGCTTAGCAGTGTAGGGAGAGAGGTCAGGGATTCGCTAGGAGGTGACCCTTTCCCAGCTGTTCGCATTGTAATTGTTTGTTGGTTTATTGGTGTATCTGAGATCCTATACCGCCGTGACAGGAACATCTCCAGAAGGCCCAGGATGCCCAGAGGCGGGTATATAACCGGTCAGCTAAATTAAGGCAGTTTTAAATAGGAGACCGAGTAGCGGTTCTGATTCCCACTTTGGAAAGCAAGTTCTTACCCAGGAGGCAGGGTCCATTTGAGGTTGTAGAAAGGGTAGGTGAGGTGAATTATAAGGTACACCAGCCTGGGAAGAGGAAACCCTACCACGTTTCAAAGAGCTATGGACAAGATATTGCAGCCCCATGCACGGTACGCATCAGTATACCTGGATGACATTGTCATTTTCAGTACCGATTGGGAATCCCATCTCCTTCGGGTCCAGGCAGTCCTAGACTCTTTGAAAGGGGCAGGGTTTACAGTGAACCTGGAAAAGTCTGCCATTGGGATGGAGGAAGCAAAGTACCTGGGATACACCATAGGCAGAGGGCTAGTAAAGCCGCAGATGAGCAAGGTAGAAGCCATACAGAACTGGCCTCGCCCTCTTACCAAGAAGCAGGTTCGGGCGTTCTTGGGGATAGTGGGCTACTACAGGAGATTTGTCCCCAACTTTGCCACTATTGCGGCCCCTTTGATGGACTTAACAAAATGAAAGAAATTCGTCATGATCAAATGGAGTAGGGAGGCTGAGGAGGCTTTTCAGAAACTTAAAAGGGCCTTATCGCACCGGATTTCTCGAAATAATTTGTGGTCCAGACGGACGCTTCAAGTGCAGGTCTAGGTGCCGTCCTGTCTCAGGTGGTCAATGGGGAGGAACGCCCCGTGGTCTTTCTCAGCAGGAAGCTGACAGCGGCAGAGAGGAACTACGCTGTGGTAGAGCGAGAGTGTCTGGCCATCAAGTGGGCTCTGGACTCTCTGCGATAATTCCTGCTGGGTAGGAAATTCCACCTGGTGTCCGACCATGCCCCATTGACCTGGATGAGACAACACAAACAGACCAATGCCAGGGTCATGAGATGGTTCCTCTCTCTCCAGGATTTCAACTTTGTGGTCGAACATAGGTCAGGGAGTCAACATCAGAATGCTGATGCTCTCTCCTGGGTGCATTGCATGTTATCCACAAGCGCCTCCGCTGCATTGGGGCAGAGGGGGGGATATGTAGAGGATGCCAAGGTTGGGTCCTTAGTGATAGATATGTATCACCATTATTTGGGTTGTGGTGCCTTTAAGAAAGCACTACCTGGGATCCGGTACCCACAGGGTTAACTCACTCTCCTGATAAGAGGAAAAGGAAGTGAGTGAGGGTGTGGAGTGGTGAACACACTGCTGTGGCTGGCTATGAACAGAGCTGGAAACTGAGGACATGTGGAAAGTTTGGCAGGAAAGCCGACTGAAATCTACCACAGACTAAAAAGAACCCAGGGTAAAAATACCTTTATTTTTGAACGGACTGTTCTACTGTTTATGTTATGCTGAACTAAACTAAGCAGACTTTAAGTTTGGTTTGTTTTCTCCTTGGCTGTTGGAAGCTGTACCTATTTTTGTTTTGGAAAATAAACATCTGTTTTCTTTAACCCTGGGCTGGCTCATGCACCTGGTTTATTGGAGCGAATCTTCCCCCATATTACACCGTGTACTAGTCCTAGAAAGTCGACCAGGCTGACTAGTGTGGAACTGCAAGTGCCACAAACCACGGTATGGCGTAACAGGTATCTTATTAAAACGTCTGCGTTGTAAGTCATACAGATTACAAAATTCTTCAGGAGCTGACACCAGACGGCAAACCAAAATGCTGTGACTTTTGCATTCACTTGCAAGGGTGATTGGAAGAGGATAAATTCAGACCGGCTGGTGTTCAGCAATGAGGCTACATTTCAACTTGGTGGGAACGTTATAATCTGTGGCTCAAAAAACCCATGTGATCTTATCAAGTAAATGTGTTCTATGCAGTGAGCAAGCGCAAAGTCTACAGTCCCTTCTTTTTTTGCCAAGGATATTGTCACTGGCCACTCTTACCTGAAAATGTTATGGGAATGGCTTACGCCCAATTTAAGTGGGGCCCCAAAAGAAATATTGCACAGACAACACGTTCACACATAGCCTGTCTGCACTGATTGCGGATTACACATGTTTTTTCCACGCAGATTCTCGTGCAGAGAAACTGCAGTGTAATACAGTGCCAGCAAGGTGTATAAGATTATCTTTAGGATAGGTCATCAAAATCAGATCGGCTGGCGTCCTTCTCCCGGGACACCTGCCGATCAACTGTTGGGAGGCCAGTGATGTCACTGTATATCAGTCACATGGCCTAGTTGTAGTTCAGTCCCATTCAAGTGAAAGGAGATGAGCTGCATTACCAAGCACCGCTGCTGTCTAATGTAAGGTGCTGTGCTTGGTAAACTATAAAGAGACTGCAGTGCTCGCCGGAGCTCTGGTGAGCGCCGTGGCCTCTTCAAACAGCTGATCAGCAGGGGTGTCAGGAGTCGGATCCCCACTGATCTGATACCGATGACCTATCCTGAGGATAGACCATCCATATCAAATTCCCAGGTAAACCTTTTAACTAAAAAAAAAAAAAAAAAAAAGCAGGTTGGAAAGACAAACAAATATAGCATTTAAAGTGTAACTCTCCTTTTAAAAACACTTTCTACATGCCATAGTGACCACATACCTCTTACATCCAGGGACATCTCCTGTCATGTAGACCTTCTCTTTCCTCTTCTCCTCCGTTTGACCCAGACCGCCATGACAAATTATTTCAGCCGCATCTCGTCTCTACAGAGTTTAACACAGACACGTTAGATTTCTCAATTTTTCCATCAACCTCTCCATCCTAGTGTCCCCACAGTGTCATCCTGCTGCCACTCCAGATACTGTGCCTGTTGTGCTCCCTAATGTCCCAGGTATTATCCTGCTGAAAAAAATAGTGACCCTAATAGACATAATTGGGGTCATTTATCAAACTGGTGTAAAGAAGAACTGGATTTCCAAAAGAGCTGTCAAAAATGAAAGTTGAGATCTGATTGGTTGCTATGGGCAACTAAACCAATTCTACTTCACGCCAGTTTGATAAATTACCCCAAATGTCCCTATAGTGTCCACAACAGCTATAATGTCCCCTAGAGTGTCCCCAGTAATAATAACACCCTATATTGTGCTCCAGGTGATAATCCCTGTATAATGTCCCCAGAAATAATAGAATTGCCCCTACAGTGCCTCCCCAATAGCAAGGCCCCCCAAGCTGCCCCCATATAGTAATCCCCCCATAGTAATTTGTCCCCACACACAGTAATTTCCCCCATATAGTAATTTCCACCACACTGCCCAATATAGTAGTTTGCCCCCACACAGTAGTTTACCCCACACTGCCCCCACACAGTAGTTTACCCCACACTGCCCCCACACAGTAGTTTACCCCACATAAGTAGCTTACTCCACACTGCCTCACACAGTAATTCACCCCACACAGTAGTTTCCCCTACACTGCCCCCACACAGTAGTTTCCCTCATATTGCGCCCCATATAGTAATTTGCCCCCATATGGTAATCCCTTCCATAATAATTTGCCCCCACATAGTAATCCCTCCCATAATAATTTGCCCCCACACAGTAATCCCACCATAATATTTTTCCCCACATAGTAATTTGCCCCCATACTGCAATTTCCCCCAGATGTACTGTCTCTTCGCATGTCCTCCTGTGTGCCCACCACCTATGTCCCCCCAAGTTGGCACATAAAAAATAAAAATAAAATAAAAACTAAAAGCTAAATACTCACCTATGTGGCAGGCGTGCATACTTCACTGTGTGATGACGTCATCGCGTGCGCCTGTGCCGGGATTTCACTACCGCATAGGCCTCAGGCCTACTAGGCCTGAAGCCTATGGTGGTGATCGGCTGCGGGGCAGGGAACTATGTGCTCCCGTGCCCCACCGCAGTATGTGGGCGTTTGGGTCAGGCGTTGGGCCCCCCAGCGGTGCTGGGCCTGGGGCTGCCAACCTGAACGTCATCCGCCACTGACTGGAAGGGGGCCCCTTTGGCGACGCCGGCCCTGCTTACACTATAGATAGAGGAAGATCTGTCAGTGGGATGGCGCTCCTCTTCATTTCCAGTTGGAAGCTCACTGATATCTCAATGAAACTTTAGATCGGTCGCTCCCAGGAATAAATGATTCACCAATGTGGCTCTGACCTCTACGATCCTCAGATCTTTCTGTGGGGCTATATAATGATCTCAGAGTATCTGCCCCCCTCCCCAGCCACAGGATCTTAATGACCTGAGATGACACATCTCTAAAAAAGTGGAGTCCATATACGAGGATATGCTGGCACGTGCATGGACAGAATCAGACTACTACATAGATATCCACCATGTCACCAATGGAGATCACCCAAACATTTGTAATGTATAGATAAAACTTGGATAGTGAGTCTTTTCATGTTAATAAGTTTATGCTTTGTTCTCTCAGTTATGAATACTGAGGCTATAATTTTGCACCCTTCTTTTTGAATCACCCTGTATAATAATTCCTTCTCTAAACTTGGTATAGCATGAGCCTAGAGAGGTGGCAAGAGAGTCCTAGTAGTGGTATGTCCACGGTACTAGCCTGGCCTTCACAGTTACTCCTTAATTTAACTTGAAAGTCTGGAATCCTTTACTTTTTGTATTAATGGGTCAGTCCAGGGGCGTAACTACCATAGCGGTAGACCATGCGACTGCTATGGGGCCCAGGGCAAGAGTTTGGATTATCTCTTCTTCTACTGGAGGTGAAAACTTGGTCAGGACTCAACCCTGAGGCAGTGGAAAAATGGCCCAGGGGTCATTGAAAAGGGTTTAGGCAAAAACCCTTGTGTCCTGTGTGGGGGGACGGGTTTGATCCTTGCTATGGGGCCCTTACTTCTGTATTTATGCCACTGGGTCAATCTGATCATGATAAATAGTGCAAATATGCACGTTTTTTATGCTGTCTGGTGCGGATTTAATGTGGATTTTCTGTGTACAAACCCGCAGCATGTGCAGATAGCCTTATAGTCATATACACTGCCTGTCCCAAAAAAAAGTCGCCACCAAAAAAAAGCTTTTAGCTTTGATTACGGCACGCATTCGCTGTGGCATTGTTTCGATAAGCTTCTGCAATGTCACAAGATTTATTTCCATCCAGTGTTGGATTAATTTTTCACCAAGATCTTGCATTGATGATGGTAGAGTCTGACTGCTGCGCAAAGCCTTCTCCAGCACATCCCAAAGATTCTCAATGGGGTTAAGGTCTGGACTCTGTGGTGGCCAACCTATGTGTGAAAATAATTTCTCATGCTCCCTGAACCACTATTTCACAATTTGAGCCCGATGAATCCTGGCATTGTCATCTTGGAATATGCCAGTGCCATCAGGGAAGAAAAAAATCCATTGATGTAATACCCTGGTCATTCAGTATGTTCAGGTAGTCAGCTAATCTCATTCTTGGAGCACATACTGTTGCTGAACCTAGACCTGATCAACTGCAGCAACCCCAGATCATAGCACTGCCCCCACAGGCTTGTACAGTAGGCACTGGGCATGATGGGTGCATCACTTCATCTGCCCCTCTTCTTACCCTGATGACCCCATCACTCTGGAACAGGGTCAATCTGGACTCATTAGACTACATGACCTTCTTTCATTGCTCCAGAATCCAATCTTTATGCTCCCTAGCAAATTGAAGCCTTTTTTCCTGGTTTGCCTCACTGATTAGTGGTTTTCTTATGGCTACACAGCTGTTCATTCCTAATCTCTTGAGTTCCCTTTGCATTGTACGTGTGGAAATGCTCTTATTTTCACTATTAAACATAGCC
Source organism: Bufo bufo (assembly GCF_905171765.1). Classification (NCBI taxonomy): domain Eukaryota; kingdom Metazoa; phylum Chordata; class Amphibia; order Anura; family Bufonidae; genus Bufo; species Bufo bufo. The sequence goes on from NC_053391.1 coordinate 460,463,660, forward strand.
CTGAGTTCTACTGTTGTTTTTCTTCTATTTGATTTCACCAAACCTTAAAGTGATCGCCGATCATGATCATTCCGAATTTTTTTCCCTCCACATTTCTTCCTCTAATACGATGGGTCCCCACTATCCTTCCAGTTTTTAATAATGCGTTTGAAAGTTCTTAATCCAATTTTAGTAGTTTCTGCAATCTCCCTAGATGTTTTCGCTGCTAGATGCATGCCAATGATTTGACCCTTCTCAAACAGACTAACATCTTTTCCACGACCACGAGATGTGTCTTTCGACATGGTTGTTTAAGAAATGAGAAGCAACTCATTGCACCAGTTGGGGTTAAATAACTTATTGCCAGCTGAAAGATAATCGCCCATGCAGTAATTATCCAATAGGAGGCTCATAACTATTTGCTTAGATAAATCCAGGTGGCGACTTTTTTTTTTTGGACAGGCAGTGTATATGACTATAAGGGCTCATGCACAGAAACTTATTTTATTTCCATGTCCGTTCCGGGGTTTTTTTGCGGACCGTATGCGGAACCATTCATTTCAATGGGTCAAAAAACAAAGGTACTTCATGAACATTCCGTTTCCGTATGTCCATATTTCCGTTCCGCAAAAAAATAGAACATGTCCTATTATTGTCCACATTACGGACAAGGATAGCAAGTATTTTGCAGACCGCAAAATACATATGGTCGTGTGCATGAGGCCTAAGGCTACATTCACACGAACGTATTTTGTTTCCGTGTCCGTTCAGTTTTTTTTGTGGATAGGATGCAGACCCATTCATTTCAATGGGTCCTCAAAAAATGCGGAACGCACACCGTGTGCTATCCACATCCGTATTTCTGTTCCGTAGCCCCACACAAAAGATAGAACATGTCCTATTCTTGTCCGTTTTGCTGACAAGGCTAGGCATTGTTACAATGGATCCGCAAAAAAAAACTGATGCCATACGGTCGTGTGAATGTAGCCTAAGGCCTATTGCACACGACCGTATGGCTTTTTCAGTGTTTTGCGATCCGTTTTTCACGGATCCGTTGTTCCGTTTTTTGTTTCCGTTGTGTTTCCGTTTCTGTTCCGTTTTTCCGTTCCGTTTTTCCGTATGGCATATACAGTATACAGTAATTACATAGATAAAATTGGGCTGGGCATAACATTTTCAATAGATGGTTCAGCAAAAAACGAAACGGAAGACATACGGATGCATTTCCGTATGTGTTCCGTTTTTTTGCGGACCCATTGACTTGAATGGAGCCACGGACTGTGATTTGCGGGCAATAATAGGACATGTTCTATGTTAAAACGGAACGGAAAAACGGAAATACGGAAACGGAATGCATACGGAGTACATTCCGTTTTTTTTGCGGACCCATTGAAATGAATGGTTCCGTATACGGACCGTATACGGAACGCAAAAAACGTCCAGTAAACGGGGAAAAAAAACGTCCGTGTGCAATAGGCCTAAGGTTGTAAAATAATTTCACTCATCTCTAATAAAGACTTGTGACTCATTAGAGGAATATCTGCAACTCTGTGCACTTGAGTGTTCTCAGGAGACCGTATAACTTTAAAACAATGACAGTAATAACAATTTAGCAGTCAGGTTCACATTATGCTTCATTAATTCATATATGAACATATTAGACATACCAGCTTCAAGTTTTCTCCAGTTTATATCTTTGAAGAAAGGAACTACTCGCAGATCATTACAATTCCCATTTCTAAACCCTATACGTTTCTTATGGTCTTTTTCCAGTAAGGCTTCACAGAAGGATTTGCAATCCTTACTGAACTTCTCTGTATATGTTACTGGATCATTGAGGATCCTATTCTTTAAATCCTTATTCTCTACCTAAAACATAAAAGCACGCAAGAAAGTGTTATTCACATTATAAGATTATCTGCACAATTCTTACCCTTGAGAAAACAAAATGCCATGTAGGATATCATAGATTGTACAGTCAGGTCCATAAATATTGGGACATCGACACAATTCTAACATTTTTGGCTCTATACACCACCACAATGGATTTGAAATGAAACTAACAAGATGTGCTTTAACTGCAGACTGTCAGCTTTAATTTGAGGGTATTTACATCCAAATCTGGTTTGCATATGTGCCTCCCACTTGTTAGGTGACCAAAAGTAATGGGACAATTGGCTTCTCAGCTGTTCCATGGCCAGGTGTGTGTTATTCCCTCATTATCCCAATTACAATGAGCAGATAAAAGGTCCAGAGTTAATTTCAAGTGTGCTATTTGCATTTGGAATCTCGCACTAAACGTGGAAACATACGACAATATAGTAGTTTAAACAGTTTATTAATAAGCTTGATGTGAATAATATAAAATAAAATAAAATAATACACAATATACTACACTGGGCTTATTTAAAAGTCAAAAAATGAATACATTAGGTATAAAAACCGTGAAGTAACGTTAGACTAAAATTGATACAATAAATACAAGGAATTAATAGTACAGTTGAAATAAAAGATAGCAGCGATGATGTTTCATAAGTAATGTCTCATTCCAATTTGGGAATAGATAGTAGGTTGGGAAAAAGTCTCCGATTATTTCAAAGGACAAAGAAAGCAGTAATCTGTTGTAGTGAGTATTTGGTTGCGGCGTCCCGCTTTTACTCACTGTTCAGTAGTTACTGATGTTAAAGTCACTGCTGGGGTTCTGGTTCTCTGTGTCTCCGACTGCTCGCCTTCTGGTTATCTCTGCCTCCGGTCTATGTGGCTCTAGGCACCGCTCCGTGCGTTTTCAAGAGCCGATGTCCTCCAAGCCTCTATTTGCCTGCTTCCACACTGGTATGACTCTGCAGAAAAAAGAGCTTGTTCTCTGGATATGAGAACTACAGGCTCCTCGTGAGTCAGCGTGCCAGGTCCTCTTTGCTTGAGAAGCGTGCCGGATTTATAGCGCCAACCTAGAATGACTGCGGCAATGGGTACACAGGAGTTCGTTTGTAGGTAAGCTGGGGGTCTTGCATCAAACGCGTTTCGGGGCTTCACGTTGCCCCTTCCTCAGTGATGAGGAAGGGGCAACGTGAAGCCCCGAAACGCGTTTGATGCAAGACCCCCAGCTTACCTACAAACGAACTCCTGTGTACCCATTGCCGCAGTCATTCTAGGTTGGCGCTATAAATCCGGCACGCTTCTCAAGCAAAGAGGACCTGGCACGCTGACTCACGAGGAGCCTGTAGTTCTCATATCCAGAGAACAAGCTCTTTTTTCTGCAGAGTCATACCAGTGTGGAAGCAGGCAAATAGAGGCTTGGAGGACATCGGCTCTTGAAAACGCACGGAGCGGTGCCTAGAGCCACATAGACCGGAGGCAGAGATAACCAGAAGGCGAGCAGTCGGAGACACAGAGAACCAGAACCCCAGCAGTGACTTTAACATCAGTAACTACTGAACAGTGAGTAAAAGCGGGACGCCGCAACCAAATACTCACTACAACAGATTACTGCTTTCTTTGTCCTTTGAAATAATCGGAGACTTTTTCCCAACCTACTATCTATTCCCAAATTGGAATGAGACATTACTTATGAAACATCATCGCTGCTATCTTTTATTTCAACTGTACTATTAATTCCTTGTATTTATTGTATCAATTTTAGTCTAACGTTACTTCACGGTTTTTATACCTAATGTATTCATTTTTTGACTTTTAAATAAGCCCAGTGTAGTATATTGTGTATTATTTTATTTTATTTTATATTATTCACATCAAGCTTATTAATAAACTGTTTAAACTACTATATTGTCGTATGTTTCCACGTTTAGTGCGAGTGCCCAGTATATTGTTTTGTATTGTTCATTTGTTAAAGGAAGGGCGAATCCTTTATTACTGAGAGCACCTCCCTCTGTGGTTTCACTCACTCCTGTGCGTCTCATATTAGCTACTCAACTGCATTTGGAATCTGTTGCTGTCAACTCTCAAGATGAGATCCAAAGAGCTGTCAGTATCAGTGAAGCAAGCCATCATTAGGCTGAAAAAACACAACAAACCCATCAGAGAGATAGCAAAAACATTAGGTGTGGCCAAAACAACTGTTTGGAACATTCTTAAAAAGAAGGAACACAACGGTGAGCTCAGCAACACCAAAAGACCCGGAAAACCACGGAAAACTGTGGTGGATGACCAAAGAATTATTTCCCGGGTAAAGAAAACACCCTTCACAGCAGTTGGCCAGATCAAGAACACTCTCCAGGAGGTAGGTGTATGTGTGTCAAAGTCAACATTCAAGAGAAGACTTCACCAGAGTGAATACAGAGGGTTCACCACAAGATGTAAACCATTGGTGAACCTCAAAAACAGGAAGGCCAGATTAGAGTTTTCCAAAAGACATCTAAAAAAAGCCTTCACAGTTCTGGAACAACATCTTATGGACAGATGAGACCAAGATAAACTTGTACCAGAGTGATGGGATGAGAAGAGTATGGAGAAGGAAAGGAACTGCTCATGATCCTAAGCATACCACCTCATCAGTGAAGCATGGTGGTGGTAGTGTCATGGCGTGGGCATGTATGGCTGCTAATGGAACTGCTTCTCTTGTGTTTATTGATGATGTGACTGCTGACAAAAGCAGCAGGATGAATTCTGAAGTGTTTTGGGCAATATTATCTGCTCATATTCAGCCAAATGCTTCAGAACTCATTGGACGGCGCTTCACAGTGCAGCTGGACAATGACCCAAAGCATACTGCAAAAGCAACCAAAGAGTTTTTTAAGAGAAAGAAGTGAAATGTTATGCAATGGCCAAGTCAATCACCTGACCTGAATCCGATTGAGCATGCATTTCACTTGCTGAAGACAAAACTGAAGGGAAAATGCCCCAAGAACAAGCAGGAACTGAAGACAGTTGCAGTACAGGCCTGGCAGAGCATCACCAGGGATGAAACCCAGCGTCTGGTGATGTCTATGCGTTCCAGACTTCAGGCTGTAATTGACTGCAAAGGATTTGCAACTAAGTATTTAAAAGTGAAAGTTTGATTTATGATTATTATTCTGTCCCATTACTTTTGGTCCCTTAACAAGTGGGAGGCACATATGCAAACTGTTGTAATTCCTACACCGTTCACCTGTAAATACCCTCAAATTAAAGCTGACAGTCTGCAGTTAAAGCACACGTTTGTTTCATTTCAAATCCATTGTGGTGGTGTATAGAGCCAAAAATGTTAGAATTGTGTTGATGTCCCAATATTTATGGACCTGGCTGTAAGCTCTTGTGAGCAGGGCCCTCACTCCTAGTGTTTCAGTTGTATATTAACCAGTAACTTTGTGATGTCTTTTGTGTTGTACATGAACACTCTGAATTGTAAAGCGATGTGGAATACAGTGGTGCTATATAAATAAGAATTATTATTATCATAGAAATGAGTTACTTTGTTTAGATTTTAAACTTGGTGCTGATGAGGTATATAAACAAATTTTAAGTTTTTATTGTCCACTACATTTAAATGGCTGGTCACTGAAATTTAGCAAACAATCACAATACAAAAAAAATAATAATAATACAAATAGGTATTTTAGCAAGTAAGAATTTTAAGTCAGATGTCTATTTTGCAATACACCACAAGAGGGCAGTGCAATGCTTTGTAATGCATCTAAGGTCTCCCAAACGCTGCTTTGTAAAAGTAAAACAAAGCATACTGGTACTTGATTCCCGTCAGACATTAAAGAAAATATATTAACATGAAGCTAAATGGTCAAAACATACCTAAAAGTGATTATACTCAATTATCATTAATTAGTTAGGATACTGTAACATACAGACCTTTACCCCTGAGGAAGCTGGATTTTACCGGCGATACGCGTCGGGCGTCTTTCTATTGACTCAGGCCCACCTACATAGTTCGGGTTCTATATTGTTGTACTTTATACTTTTCAGGTATCATTTTATTTTCTTTGATGCTACATTATCATTGTTGCTTCTTTATTTAACATTGTATTGTACTTTATTTTGCCTCGGGCTATACATGCTGTGTCGTTATTTGTGGACTGTGGTGAATGCTGATGTCTGTATGTCTATGTAGTCTAATAAAATTGTTTGATTGATTTTACACTTTATGGATGCGCACATTATTACGGTTCTCTGGGCCTTTTGGCTTTTTGGGTGCTTAAAACATACCTAAAAGTGAGGATCAATGAAAATGGACCTCTGTTTGCCTTAGATTCAATACACAGGTATACAGAGATTTATTGATAGCTTTCACGTAAATCCAACAGAAAATAAATGTGGCATGTTTTATTGGATTCCATATGATTCTGGAGTATATCCATACATTCGGCACATAAGTCATGTGGCTCCATACAGTGTCGGACTATTATTATTATGGTATTATAAAAGCAATTTTTTTTTATTTTCCCAATGAAGTAGCCACATGATAGTTTTATTTTATTTTATTTTTTCCATGATTCCATTTGAGGATATATCATTTATTGATTAACCTTTATTACATTTTGGTGGGGGTGTGAAATGGGAATAAATAGTACATGCTCTATTGTTTTTCACTTTGGCAGTATAACATAAGTTTATTCTACAGCTCATCATGATTGTGGCACTTCTAAATATCTCTAGTTTACTTTTGCACTGTAAAAACATGTTTTATGATTTATGAAAAAAAATAACTCATTTTTGTGTCCCCACATTGGAAGAGTTATAACTTTTATATTTTTCTACCAATGTAGCCATATCTGGGCTCATTTTTGCAGAACAGGTTGTAGTTTTTATTAAGAACATAAGTGGTAGATAGAAATTATTCATTTACTTTATCCTTTACAAGCACCATGACGTACAGTTACGACGCATATGTATTCAAATTTTACCAAAATAAGTTCCCATTTAAGTTGCAGTTGGGCCATCTGTTCTCCTTTACTTCTTTTTCAAAATGAGGATAGGAGTGTGGCTCAAAGGAAAGTTTCCCTTGCCACTTGAGCTGCCCTCAGATCCTCCTATTGATCTGAAGGGACTTAGGGGAGAACGAATCTCATAGGTTTCTATTAGACAATTTCTCACACATAGACACAGGGCCGGTACAACCATATAGGCGTTCGCCTAGGGCGTCGGCCTGCTGGGGGTGCCCTGGTGGGCTCCCCCTGACTGGGGCTGCAGCCCTGGGCAAGCGGCTCTTGAGCCGCCCCCAGCACTGTTACAGGGGGGCCAGGAGGTGGAGGTCCTTCTTAAATATGGCAGAGCAGGCATCTGCTTACCCTGATGGCAGGTGCCTGCTCTGCCAGTAAATTACCACAGGAGAGGAGGCGGGCGGCAAGGAGGCTGTTCTAGCAGCTCCCCACTCCTCCCTCGTGCGCCCTCTGTGGTGCCGGAATATGACGTCATTCCGGCCCCGGCATACTAAACGGTGCGCTGGAGGACTGAGGAGCTGCACCACCATGGACCCCAGGGAGGTGAGTGTTTAAGTGTTTGACTGAGTGAGTGTCTGCCTGTGTTTTTATGTCAGTGAGTGAGTGTATGTATGTCTGTCTTTCTGTCAGTAAATGTATGTGTGTCTGTCATTGAGTGTGGATGTCTGTCGGTCAGTAAGTGTCTGTGTGTTTGTCAGTGAGTATGTGTATGTTTGTCAGTGAGTATATGCGTGTGTTTGTCTGTCAGTGAGTTTCTGTGTGTGTGTGTTTCAGTGGGTAGGTGTATGTCTGTCAGTGAGTGTCTGTCAGCAGCGATGGACTGGCCATCGGGAGTACCGGGAGAATCCCGGTGGGCCGATCGAATTATGGGCCGGCCAGGGCCGCCATCAGGGGGGTAAAGCCGATACCCCAGTAAGGGGCCCGGACCCCGGGGGGGCCCGGCCGGTCCCGAGCCATTTTAATTTTTTTGCTGTCAGTGTGTTAACTTTAAAATCAGCGCTCATCTCTTTACTATCTTACACTGACTCAGCTCCAGTAACAGCAGGCAGTGTGGGGGCGGCGCTCACTCACTGACGTCACACGCCTGCTCCTCCCACTAGGCGGCGCAGGCGCGTGACGTCAGTGAGTGAGCGCTGCCGCCCGCACTTGTTACTGGAGGCTGGAGGGAGCTGAATGTAAGGTAGTAAAGAGATGAGCGCTGTGTTAAAATTAAAGTTACTGTCTGCAGCCTGCAGGATACCGATTTATTAATGTATACTACTGTGAGTGGCGGGGAGGGGGATCTATGGATGACGGCACTGTTATAGGGAGGGGGATCCGTGGATGGCACTGTTATGGGGGGGGGTCTGTGGATGACACTTATGGGGGGGGGGTCTGTGGATGACACTTATGGGGGGGATCTGTGGATGGCACCATTATGGAGGGGGATTTTTTTTTCTAAATTAAGAGTAAAAATAAAAAACCTGTTTATACTTACAGTGGAATGTTTTTACTTATGTTTTTTTTTGAGTGTGTTTGGGAAAAATAAAGTGGGCCGGTCTGGCTGAAGTCCAGTGAGTGTATGTGTGTCTGTCACTGAGTATGTCTGTCAGTGAGTTTCTGTGTATGTCATTCAGTGAGTGTCTGAATGCGTGTCTGTCAGTGAGTGTATATGTGTCTGTCAGTGAGTGTATGTGTGTCTGTCAGTGAGTTTCTGTGTACGTCATTCAGTGAGTGTCTGTCAGTGTGTGTGTGTCTGTCTGTCAGTGTGTGTCTGTCAGTGAGTGAGTGACATGAGGGGGCGGCAAAATGGATCTTTGCCTAGGGCGGCAAAAATCCTTGCACCGGCCCTGCATAGACATTCATGTTTTTAGGCTAGTTTCACACTAGCGCTAAAATGTTCCTACTGGCTGTTCTGGCAGAAGAACAGCCTGCTGAAGTTCATCATGTCTTTTCCAGCCAGAACCCACTGCTTGCAGCTGTATTTGTCCAACCTCCCTGGCTGTGATGCTCTCCGATGTGTTTGGATCACAGCACAGCCAGGGAGAAGGAGACACCCGTTGAGAAACCCTGGCGTCTCCTCTTCCCTGTATCAATGCTCAGTATTAGCATACTGAGCGCGAAAATTTCAGGAGGGCGCAGCGGGGCGTAGGAGCGATATTTAAAAAAAAATAAAACTGGTGGCAGCATCAGCGGGGGATACCCCCACAAGTACAGGTATTAAGCTCCTATAAGTAAAACAGATGAAAAGTCCTCTTTAACCACCTCAGCTCCCCTAGCTTAAACCCCCTTAATGACCAGACCACTTTTTACACTTCTGCACTACACTACTTTCACGGTTTATTGCTCGGTCATACAACTTACCACCCAAATGAATTTTACCTCCTTTTCTTCTCACTAATAGAGCTTTCATTTGGTGGTATTTCATTGCTGCTGACATTTTTACTTTTTTTGTTATTAATCAAAATTGACCGAATTTTTTGCAAAAAAATGACATTTTTCACTTTCAGTTGTAATTTTTTTTTTAAAACTACATTTCGATATAATTTTTTCTCTAAATTTATTGTTCTACATGTCTTTGATTAAAAAAAATGCAATAAGTGTATATTTATTGGTTTGCGCAAAAGTTATAGCGTTTACAAACTATGGTACAAAAATGTGAATTTCCGCATTTTAAAACAGCTCTGACTTTCTGAGCACCTGTCATGTTTCCTGAGGTTCTACAATGCCCAGACAGTAAAAACACCCCACAAATGACCCCATTTCGGAAAGTAGACACCCTAAGGTATTCGATGATGGGCATAGTGAGTTCATGGAAGTTTTTATTTTTTGTCACAAGTTAGCGGAAAATGATGATTTTTATTATTTTTTCCTTACAAAGTCTCATATTCCACTAACTTGTGACAAAAAAAAAACTTCCATGAACTCACTATGCCCATCACGAAATACCTTGGGGTGTCTTCTTTCCAAAATGGGGTCACTTGTGGGGTATTTATACTGCCCTGGCATTTTAGGGGACCTAAAGCGTGAGAAGAAGTCTGGAATCCAAATGCCTAAAAAATGCCCTGTGGAATCCTAAAGGTGCTCTTTAGAATTTTGGCCCCTTTGGGCACCTAGGCTGCAAAAAAGTGTCACACATGTGGTATCGCCGTACTCAGAAGAAGTAGGGCAATGTGTTTTGGGGTGTATTTTTACATATACCCATGCTGGGTGAGAGAAATATCTCTCTAAAAGTCAACTTTTCCCATTTTTTTATACAAAGTTGTCATTTTAGAGAGATATATTTCTCTCATCCAGCATGGGTATATGTAAAAAGACACCCCAAAACACATTGCCCAACTTCTCCTGAGTACGGCGATACCACATGTGTGACACTTTTTTGTAGCTTAGGTGCGCAAAGGGGCCCAAATTCCAATGAGTACCTTTTAGGAGGGCATTTTTAGGCATTTGGATTCCAGACTTCTTCTCACGCTTTAGGGCCCCTAAAATGCCAGGGCAGTATAAATACCCCACAAGTGACCCCATTTTGGAAAGAAGACACCCCAAGGTATTACGTGAGGAGCATGGCGAGTTCATAGAAGTTTTTAGTTTTTTTGGCACAAGTTAGCGGAAATTGATTTTTTGGTTTTTTTTTTTCTCACAGTCTCCCTTTCCGCTAACTTGTGACAAAAAGTTCAATCTTTCATGGACTCAATATGCCCCTCAGCGAATACCTTAGGGTGTCTACTTTCCGAAATGGGGTCATTTGTGGGGTGTGTTTGCTGTTCTGGCATTTTGGGCGGGGCTAAATTGTGAGCAACCCTGTAAAGCCTAAAGGTACTCGTTGGACTTTCGGCCCCTTTATGCACCTAGGCTGCAAAAAAGTGTCACACATGTCATATCGCCGTACTCAAGAGAAGTAGGGAAATGTGTTTTGAGGTGTATTTTTACATATACCCATGCTGGGTGAGAGGAATATCTCTGTAAATTGACAACTTTGTATATAAATTTGTAAAAAGTTGTCATTTACAGAGATATTTCTCTCACCCAGCATGGTATATGTAAAAATACACCCCAAAACACATTGCTCTACTTCTCCTGAGTACGGCGATACCACATGTGTGACACTTTTTCGCAGCCTAAGTGCGCAAAGGGGCCTAAATTCCAATGAGAATCTTTACGATTTCACAGGGCATTTTTTACGCATTTGGATTCCAAACTACTTCTCACGCTTTAGGTCCCCTAAAGTGCCAGGGCAGTATAAATACCCCACAAGTGACCACATTTTGGAAAGAAGACACCCCAAGGTATTCCGTGAGGGCCATGGCGAGTTCCTAGAATATTATTTTTTTTTGCACAAGTTAGCGGAAAATGTAAGAGAAAAAAAAAAAAGTCTCATATTCCACTAACTTGTGACAAAATTTTTTTTTTACATGAACTCGCCATGCCCCTCATGAAATACCTTGGGGTGTCTTCTTTCCAAAATGGGGTCACATGTGGGGTATTTATACTGCCCTGGCATTTTACGCATTTGGATTCCGTGAGGGGTATGGTGAGTTCATGTGAGATTTTATTTTTTGTCACAAGTTAGTGGAATATGAGACTTTGTGAGAAAAAACCCCAAAAACAATTAAAAAAAATCCATTTCCGCTAACTTGTGACAAAAAAAAAATCTTCTATGAACTCGCCATGCCCCTCAAAAGTGATCTTTTTATAGCACCGCAGCGATTTTACGGTGTTTTGCAGTGATCAGGAAAAAAAAATTCTGTCACTGCGGTGGGGCGGACTGAACGCAAGTGTGCACACAAGATCAGGCCTGATCGGGCGAACACTGTGTTTTTTGTAGAGCCTATAGAACATGTCCTATCCTTGTCCGCAATTGCGGACAAGAAAAGGCATTTTCTATATAGTTCTGGCAATATGCGGATCCGCAAAATGCAGAAAGCACATTGCCGGTGTCCGTGTTTTGCGGATCTGCGGTGTCCGTGTTTTGCGGATCCGTGGATCAGCTGATCCGCAAAACACATACGGACGTCTGAATGGAGCCTTACAGGGGGGAGATCAATGACAGGGGGGTGATCAGGGAGTCTATATGGGGTGATCACCCCCCTGTCATTGATCACCCCCCTGTAAGGCTCCATTCAGACGTCCGTATGTGTTTTGCGGATCCGATCCGCTGATCCGCAAAACACATACGGGCGTCTGAATGGAGCCTTACAGGGGGGTGATCAATCACAGGGGGGTGATCAGGGAGTCTATATGGGGTGATCACCCCCTGTCATTGATCACCCCCCTGTAAGGCTCCATTCAGACATCCGTATGTGTTTTGCGGATCCGCAAAACATATACGGACGTCTGAATGGAGCCTTACAGGGGGGTGATCAATGACAGGGGGGTGATCAGGGAGTCTAATATGGGGTGATCAGGGGTTAATAAGGGGTTAATAAGTGACAGGGGGGGTGTAGTGTAGTGGTGTTTGGTGCTACTTTACAGAGCTGCCTGTGTCCTCTGGTGGTCGATCCAAGCAAAAGGGACAACCAGAGGACCAGGTAGCAGGTATATTAGACGCTGTTATCAAAACAGCATCTAATATACCTTTCAGGGGTTAAAAAATCAGATCTACAGCCTGCCAGCGAATGATCGCCGCTGGCAGGCTGTAGATCAGCTCGTTCACCTGCAGTTCCTGTGAACGCGCGCTCCTGTGATGCGTCTAGGAGGAATGAATCGACCGCCTCCGGTACACAATCCTGCATTAGGCGGTCCGGAATATTTCGAATATAGTGATATATATTTGTATTTTCGAATATTCTAGATTTTTTTTTCATCTGAACCCATGATCCCTCTCTGCTTCTTGCTTGTGGGCCAATGAGAAGGCTGCAATGTCTTTGTCTGAGTTTAGCAACATCCCTGGCAACCAATAGGAAAGTTGCCTACCCCTTACTATATAAGAACCTCCCCAGCAGGCATTTTCTGTAGTTTTATGGAGTCCTGAGAGAGACAACAATGTCATTGCTGTGCTCTGTGCTTTACTGTTTAATTACATTAGATAGTTAGTGTGTGTATGTATGTATGTATGTGTATATATATATATATATATATATATATATATATATATATATATATATATATATATAAATATAATACAGATAGTGGGAGATTGTCAGTGTAGGTTATATCCTAATATAGTGTAGCTGTTGCAGTGTATTAGGTAGTGTGATAGGTTCTGCTGTCCATACATACATGCTACAGACAGTGCTGTGATGTCACAACAATACATAGTGCACCAATCAGTAGTCAGACCTGCTAAAATGTGAAGTTTCACGTATTGCGCATCATTAATTGCTGATTAGCGCAATCGCGAATATATTGGAGCACTCTATCTGCCTATAAAGCCATTTTTAATGTTCTGCCATGCCAACCATTTTCTCCAGTCTCAGGAAACTTCTAGCAGCTTCGAAAATGTAGCAAAAGTAACCCACGCCTGTATTGCGCGCGCATTACGCGAATATTACATTGCCGATTTTCACAATCAAGAAAATAATATATGACAAATATATTCTACAAAACATTCGCAAAATATCGCAAATTCCAATATTGCCCCTGCCGCTCATCACTACTCTTTACCCTCTTAAATAATCAGAAAACACCTGAAAATAGTCACTGTTACCAGTGCTCTGTATATAGAGAGAGCAGGGACATGTAAATCATTTGTTTTCTGCATTCAAAGTAAAAAAGTAAATAACGAATAGAAAGAAATATGGGGGGGAAAATTGCAAGTCAAAATGACCTGCCGGAGGTAAAAAAATACTAAGGCTCGACGTGTTTCTGTGCACAATACTGTGCATTTCATCAGGAGCTGAACACACTTGGCACCAAAAACCTGCTTAAACCGTGCACCTCTAGTCTGAGGGACAGTGTATTGGAATGACAGAAATAATGCCCTGGCACTGTAATGGCCGCATATACTGGTTGGGTATCCACCTAGTCTAGTTCAGTGGTCCAACCACCTTTTTTAGCCCCTGCAGTTTTTTTGGGCTATATTGGTCAGACATACTTTACTGACCACATGTGGTTTGGATCTCTGTTAACTGGATCTGGATATTCTATGGTGTCCACATACTGACACCGCGATAATTGCGTTGGACTGACATAGTCCGAGTGGACCCCTTTATTGAGGTATCTGACCCCAGATAGCCCACTTACCTATAGTGTTTTAGATCACATACTTCATTGTTGTTTTATTTGTATTACCCCAATACAATTTTTTGTTTTATTTTCAACGTCCCTTTACACATTTGCTTTTTCTCAATTACACAAGTGGACATATACCATTTAATTATTTAGTACGTATTTTGTTTATCAAAAATCAACAACCCAACAATTGGTTCGAGAGGGAGTGTAAAGATATAAGGAAGGCGCTAAGAATGGCCTCAAATAGGAAACACCAAGATCCGAACAACACCAGTCTGAGGGAAGCCTACAATAACATACAAAGGCAATACAAAATTATCCTCAGAAAGAAAAAGCAAGGCAACATCTCAACCAAACTCCTCCAACTCCAATATGCTCTCCAGGATAACTCCTTCTGAGAGCTATGGAAGCACATGGACAAAACCAGCAAGAACACCAACCTCCACATCCAAAACGGCAACATCTGGCTCGAATACTTCTAGGATCTTTACAAAGCCATCTTGAGGGAGGACCAAAGCCCAGAACAAAAAGAAATCACGAAAAATCTGAAGGATATGGACGAAAAAATGAAAGCCTCTAGACACACCGATCACACTGCAGGAGATAACAGAGAGGATCTCTGTCATAAAGAGTAAAAAAAATCCAGTGGCCCAGATGGGATCCTTCCAGAAATTATCAAATATAGCCCGCCAGGTATCCAGGCCGCATTAGTAAAACTTTACAATGTTGTGCTGAGTACCGGCTACTTCCCCCAGAGCTGGAACCAGGGCATCATCACCCCTATACACAAGAGCGAAGACAGGTAAGACCCAGCCAACTATCGAGGGAAATGTGTCAGCAGCAACCTGGGGAAACTCCTCATCAGTATCCTGAATAAGAGGATCCTCAGCTTCCTCACCCAGCACAACATCCTCAGCAGAAGCCAAGCAGGCTTCATGCAAAACCACCGCTCCACGGACCACATCTATACCCTGCAGAGCCATGTCCACTATACAAAGCATGGAAAGATCTATGCCTGCTTTGTGGACTTTAAGAAGGCCTTTGACTCAGTGTGGCACCCAGGCCTATTCCTGAAACTTCTTGAAAGCGGAATAGGAGGAAAAACATATGATGTCACCAGAAGTTCCGAGAACAGATGCAGCGTGAAGGTAAATGGGAGGAGAACGGCTTATTTCCGGCAGAGCCGAGGAGTGATACAGGGCTGCAGCCTCAGTCCAACCCTATTTAACATCTAGATCAATGAGCTGGCGGCGGCGGTTCTGGAGTGCTCCTCAGCACCTGGTTTCACCCTCCATGACACTGAGGTGAAATTTCTCCTTTTATGCAGATGATCTTCTGCTACTATCACCAACTGAGAAAGGTCTCCAAGATAACCGGAAAATCCCGAAGAAGTTCAGTAACATCATGGTGTTCCCCAATCCTCCTGTATGGCAGCGAAGTCTGGGGCCCAGACACATACCCAGACTGAGAAAAGTGGGACTCTGGGCCAACAGAACTTTTCTACCTAGAATTCTGCAAACACCTTCTCCAGGTCCACAGGAGCACCTCAAACAGCGCCTGTCAAGCAAAACTGGGCAGATTCCCATTCTACTTTGCTGTTTATAAGCGAGTGCTATCATTCAGAGTCCATCTGCATAGCAGCAGTCCCAGTGCCTACCATCACAAAGCCTTGCTACACGAAGAAGCCCCAGAAAAACAAAGCATCCTGCAACAAGTCACCCGAACCCAGCCTGCCCAAGCCACCAAACAATACAGCCTGGTAAAGGGGGAAATCCAGAGGACGATACACAAGGGCAAAGAGGAATATATCAGCGTCTGGAGGAACGACATACGAACATCACAGAAGCTTACAGTATACCAGAGCCTGCAGAGGGAGTACAAACTGGCCCCATATCTGGAGAAACTCCCCAATCCAAGAGACCGACAGATCCTGAGCCGCTACAGACTGAGCGCCCACAGCCTGTTCATTGAATCCGTGCGTCACCGACAGAGGTACGAGCCCAGGGAGAGCAGACTGTGCCAGCAGTGCGACCAGGAGGCCGTGGACGATGAGGCTCATTTCCTGCTGCAGTGCCCAAAATACTCAGCAGTGAGGGAGACTCACTTCAGGAGACTGTCTGTCTGATCTCTGTCCAGACTTCACCTCCATTGAGGAGGAAGAGAGACTCTCCATACTGCTGGGGGAAGAAGAGAGAGGACACAGCGGCCATAGCAGCACAATATATTACTGCCTGAGAGGAGCCTGATATACCTATGGACACCCCACCCTGGATGTGTCCCCATCCCCCAAACTTACCCTATACCCCCACCCTGGACATGTCCCCATTCCCCAACCCTACCCAATTATTTCCCACTTGCTTTGGCAATGCTAAAATGTATTTAGTCCTGCCAATAAAGCTTATTTGATTTGATTAGATAGATATGAGAAATACAGATGATAAAGCTATATGGGTAGATATAGGATGCAGAAATAAAGAAATTTGTGAGATAGACAAGCATTAGATACATTATAAATATTATATTTAGACAACTGTGTTCTAGGCAGCAAATAGTAAAAAAAAAAGTTGGGGGGGGGGGGGTGTAGAGGACAGGTCCTGTACATTCTAGGCAGGCTGTCTCCCCTCCTGTTAGTCCAGGGTCTGGACTGTCCAGCTTCACCTATCAGGTTATGTCTGCCAACAAGCAGCCCTTGTCATTTATTGCAGCACAGAGAGGGACAGAAGCAAATATGTCAGGTCATTAGAGGGTGACATTCTGAATCAGGTCAGAGGAGGCCATTACATTTACTCTCCGAGAGAGAGGAAGGGGGTGAGTCCAAGGTCTGCCTGACTGCTGTGGACCGGGTGCTATGGATGCAGCACCCAGCTCCTCACTACAGCATAAGGACCCTGCGGGCTACAGTGGGCGGGAGACCAGGGACCAGCGCTCCTTGCTGTGCTGTCTGTGCTCCTCTCAGGTGCGGCCACCAGCTCTCTTCCACTTCTGTCTGGGCAGCTCAGCAGGGGACCCCATTTAGGGATAGAGGCCCTGGGCAATTTCCCTGTTTGCTTCCCCCCCCTAACGCCATCCCTGCTCCCACCCGGGAACAGCCTGCTGGACAAACTAACGCTAGTGTGAAAGTAGCATTACTAATGTATTGTTATTATCCATATTGCCTCCTTTGCTGGCTTGATTCATTTTTCCATCTCATTATACACTTCTCGTTGCAATGGTTACAACCACCCTGCAATCCAGCCGTGGCCATGGTTGCACACTATAGGGGCCTTTTCCTATAGTGTACAAGCACGGCCAACTCTGGATACAGGGTGGTCATAACCATGGAAACGGGCAGTGTATAATGAGATGGAAAAATGAATCAAGCCAGCAAAGGAAGCAATATGGATAATAACAATACATTAGTAAGTGCCTAGTTTTATCTTTCTCTACATGATAAATGCCATTTTGTGAAGTGACACAACCCCTAGCAGGCAGCCAGTCCTGGTTTTAGCAAGACAGATTAATCACAAATTCCAGAGAGAAAGTTAGATTAGGAAAGGAGGGAGAAAACAGCTTATAAACAAAGCATTTTTCTCATAAGATTTAATACAACGTTTCTTATATTTGCCTGTACTATTGATTTATGCAAAGTCAAGTGAAATAACAGTGACCAATTAAACACCCAAAATAATCTTCCATGTAGATCTCTTGGAAGTTCTGAAAAAATATAACATTAAACCACACAATGTCCAAGCTTGTGACTGCAGTTTATGATCCCCGTTGTCAATGCAATGAGTAAATTTTTTTTTAAATAAAAGGAATACTGATTTGAGTGAAATATTGCAACACCAGATAACAATGACCAGATCTAATATCATCCACAATCAAGATTTAGTTACCTTTTCCCCTCTTGATCTGAATGGACCACGTGCAGCAATCATTTCATATAAAGTTACACCCAAAGAGAAGTAGTCCACAGAGTAATCATATTCTTCCCCGTTCAGCAGCTCAGGAGCCATGAACCCTGAAAAATATATTTCGGTCCACATATGAAAAAATAAAAATACAATTTAGTAAATGCATTGTATTACACAGTGAGGTTCATTTATCAAAGACCAGTGTTTTACCACCACTATCTCTGATATCTCCTGCACTGCCAGAGGATGTGCTTAAAGGGGTTGTGTCACTTCAGCAAGTGGCATCTATCATGTAGAGAAAGTCAAAGGGGTTCTGCACTTTGTTTTAACTGATGATCTATCCTCTGTATAGCTCATCAGCATCTGATCGGCGGGGGTCCGACACATTATACACTGCTTGTTTCCATGGTTAGATTGCAGGGTGGTCGTAACCATGGAAACAAGCGGTGTATAATGTGATGGAAAAAGGAATCCAGCCAGCAAAGGAAACAATATGGGTAATAACAATACATTAGTAAGTAGCTTGTATTAAAGGGGTTCTGCACTTTGTTTAAACTGATGATCTATCCTCTGCATAGATCATCAGCATCTGATCGGCGGGGGTCCGACACCCGGGAACCCCGCCGATCAGCTGATTGAGAAGGCAGCGGCGCTCCAGCAGCGCTGCGGCCTTCTCACTGTTTACCGCCGGCCCACTGACGTCATGACTAGTATCAACTAGCGTGGGCGAGGCTAAGCTCTGTTCACTTGAATGGAGCTCAGCCTCGCCCACGCTAGTTGATACTAGTCGTGACGTTACTGGGCCAGCGGTAAACAGTGAGAAGGCCGCGGCGCGGCTGGAGCGCCGCTGCCTTCTCAAACAGCTGATCGGCGGGGGTCCCGGGTGTCGGACCCCCGCCGATCAGATGCTGATGATCTATGCAGAGGATAGACCATCAGTTTAAACAAAGTGCAGAACCCCTTTAATACAAGCTACTTACTAATGTATTGTTATTACCCATATTGTTTCCTTTGCTGGCTGGATTCCTTTTTCTATCACATTATACACTGCTCGTTTCCATGGTTATGACCACCCTGCAATCCATCAGTGGTGATCATGCTTGCACACTATAGGAAAAAATGTCGCTCTCTCTGGTGAGCAGGACCATGAGAGCTCGCATAGGCTGGTGCTTTTCCTATAGAGTACAAGCACGGCCACTGCTGATGAATTGCAGGGTGGTTGTAACCACGGAAACGAGACGTGTATAATGTGATAAAAAAATGAATTAAGCCAGCAAAGGAAGAAATATAGATAATAAAAATACATTAGTAAGTGCCTCGTATTAACTTTATCTACATGATAATTGTTTTTTGCTGAAGTGAGACAACCCCTTTAATTTCTGATGAGGTATAGACAGTCCATGCGCCTAGATTGAAATGTACTCCAGCCCCTGACTGAAGTGGATTTTAATCATTTATGTAAATATTTGTGAATTTTCTGGGGGCGGATGGCCCCATCCCCTGCCCCTACGCGACCCAACACTCTCCAGTGTCAGGGGAGAAGTTAAAACACAGCGTGCACCTAAATTTAGATGTACAGGCATTTAAAGAGTACATACCGGGACTATGCAACTTTGTTATGCCAAAAAAAAAAAAATATATATATATATATATATATATATATATATATATATATATATATATAATTTTAGGTTGCAATAAGTAATTTATTGAGGTAATAGGGGTTAATTTGGTTCATCAACAGATGTCTAGACTATAAGGCACAATAACTGCTTACAAAGATCAGTTGCTACAAAACTCACAGGAGTTTGTTAAAGGGAGTCTGTCACCTACCTGACCGGTTTCAAACAGGTGACATTGTTCAGTGGGGCACAAAGACATGACACAGATGTTACCCGTGGTTAGTTCTTCTGATGCTTCAAATCACCCAAAAAGTTGTTTTTATCATATGCTAATGAGCGGTCACAAGTGCCCAGGGGCGGAGAGTTTTCTGAAAGTGCCCAAGTTCCTCCGTCTCACTCGCGCCTAACTCCGCCCCTCAGTAAGCTCAAGCCAGCCCTGTGGCTCTGTGACATCATATTTCCCTGTAGGCTGTTCACGCATCACTGCCGGGCCCGGGCATGCGCAGTGTTCTGCCCACTGTGGGCAGAGGGACAGGGATATGGAGTGCGCATGCACCAGTTACTGGCACGAAATTGGCGCATGCGCACTGCATATCTCTGTGCCTCTGACCACAGTGGGCAGAACAGTGCGCATGCCCGGGCACGGCAGTGATGCGCGAACAGCCTACAGGGAAATATGATGTCACAGAGCCACAGGGCTGGCCTGAGCTTACTAAGGGCGGAGTTAGGCGCGAGTGAGGTGGAGGAACTTGGGCACTTTCAGAAAACTCTCCTCTCATTAGCATATGATAAAAACGACTTTTTGGGCTATTTGAAGCATCAGAAGAACTAACCACGGGTAACATCTGTGTCATGTCTTTGTGCCCCACTGAACAATGTCACCTGTTTGAAACCGGTCAGGTAGGTGACAGACTCCCTTTAAGATCACTAACATTTTATTATTATGTTATTAATTTCTGCCACATTTCACAGGCCATCATAATTTTGATTTAAGAGAGTAGCAGAGGAAGTACTAGGCTTATGAAGGTAAGTTTATACTATGTTTGCGTCTAGTCTTCGTTTACCGGGAGTTCCTGCATAGCCTTTGGTTCTGTTCTTGTTCTCCTTCAATTGCACGGCCAACCCAAGGTCAGAAATACGGACATTCCCTGAAAAGCAAACACAGACTTTATTCGTCAAGACTAGAGATGAGCGAATTTCAAAAAAATTCAATTGGCTGTTTCGCCAAATTTTTTGTTAAAATTTGGTTCGATCCGTATTTATTTGTGGCAAATCGCGTTAAAATGCGGCTATTTCCTGGCTGCAGAGAGCCTTTATAGTGGTGTAGAACACTGTGCCTTGCAGGAACACGCATAGGGAGTCTGCTCTGGTAGTGAAATAATACTGTGAGTCAGTATGACATGCAGATGACAGGCGTCGCTCTAAGGCTACTTTCACACTAGCGTTCGGAGCGGATCCGTCTGATGTTTCATCAGACGGATCCGCTCCGATAATGCAGATGTTCGCATCCGTTCAGAACGGATGCGTCTGCATTAAAACTTAGAAAATTTTCTAAGTGTGAAAGTTGTCTGAGCGGATCCGTTCAGACTTTACATTGAAAGTCAATGGGGAACGGATCCGCTTGAAGATTGAGCCATATTGTGTCATCTTCAAGCGGATCCGTCCCCATTGACTTACATTGTAAGTGTGGACGGATCCCCTCGCCTCCGCACGGCCAGGCGGACACCCGAACGCTGCAAGCAGCGTTCAGGTGTCCGCTCACTGAGCGGAGGCTGAATGCTGGCAGGCGGATGCATTCTCAGTGGATCCGCCTCCACTGAGAATGCATTGGGGCCAGACGGATGCGTTCGGGGCCGCTCGTGAGCCGCTTCAAACGGTGCGCACGAGCGGACACCCGAACGCTAGTGTGAAAGTAGCCTTAGAATCACTGCACACTTCACTTATTTGGGCAGTTACGGGGCCAAAACTGACCAAATAACTCAAGTATGAACTCAGTCTTACAGGTCAATGTTAGTGTCAAGAAGAAGTGCACTCCTTTTACACCGTCGGCAGCTGATTCCACATAGATGTCTACAGAACCTGTTCTATTAGACGCTTATACAAGTAGAGCCCCCCCCCCCCCCCCCCCCCGACAGAGTGGAGAGGGTGTCAGCAGTAAGTTTGTGTTGACGTCACTGATTATTTTGCCCTTCCTCTGATCCGTCAGAACAATAACCCACAAAAAAAACGGATCCTGTCTGTGGAGCATCCGCCTTCATTCGTTCAGCATTTGGTCAGTAATGCATCAGTATTGCTAAAGCAAAAAAAAACAGGAGTGAATCCAAAACAGAGATGACACGTGAATGGAATATTTGCATTTCTTCTGTGTTTTCTACCCACTCCAGTTTTTAGCTACCAAATCATAAGCCAATTCTGATGCAAAATAGGGACCATGTCATGCAGGCCTTACAGCTGTTACATAGACAGGATCCGTTGTGCGTCTCATTTTTCCTTCCTTCTGACCGATCAGAAGAAGGGTCAAATAAATGATGATGTCAGCCAGGCCGAAAGGCAAAATAGTGGCCCAGTCATGAAGTGGGGAGGGTGGGAACAGCATGAGAAGTCCACAGAGTGGCCCTATGTGTCACCGCCAGTTCTGTGAGAAGGTCTGACAGACGTTCTTCTCTACCTCTTGTATGATGTTCTTTGTTTTGGTTTCACTTTGTCATCTCCTTTCCTTCTGCCAGGTGTCACTTATTTAGACTAATCGTCTTCCTTTATATTCCCTCCCATACTGCCTCACTTTGCGGTTTATATTAGTTCCTGGATGAAGTGTTCACTGCTGGAGGCTGCTGCTGCTGTTTGCTCAGATAAGTCTTTTCCTTTATTGTGTTTCCTTGCTGGCTTGATTCTAGGTGACACTGACTCCGTCCGTATTAAGTACAGGGAGCCGGTGGTCGTGTCCCCTCACTATTATAGGGTTTTCAGGTGTCACACAGTCTTAGGTATGTGGGCATGCAATCGTCTACCATTGAGACCCTTGCATGTGCATAGAAGTCAGGGAGAGCTCTTAGGGTTTTAAAGGGCTCACCTATATGCTCCTTAGTTTAGGATCAAGCCAGTCAGTCATTTATTTATAAGTTCCAGCTATCTGCAACTTCACCCGTGACACTATGACATAGTGGTGAGGTGGAAGCAGCATAAGGAAACCAATGACAGAGTCTGGAGGTGGCAGCAGCATCAGGAGGAGGCCACAGAGTGGCACAATGACAGTGTGGAGGTGGCAGCAGCGGCATTAGGAGGAGGCCAAAGAGTGGCACAATGACAGTGTGAAGGTGGCATCAGCAGCATCAGGAGGCCACAGAGTGGCAAGGGGACATAGTGCGCAGGTGGCAGCAGCATCAGGAGACCACAGAGTGACCCAGTGACAGAGTGGGGAGGTGGGTGGCAATACCAGTACCAGCTGAAGATGGTGGGTGAAAGAAGGAGCACTTGGCATCAGATGTGTGGCATCAGGCGGGTGGCAGCATCAGAATAGTAGCTGAGGCAGGTAGCCAGAAGAAACCGGTCTCTTTTGTCAAAGTGTTGGTGTGGCACCATGGATGATCTAGTCTGATGCATCAGCCTTGGTGGGTGGAAATCCTGGCTGATCCACGCCTGATTCATCTTGACAAATGTCAGTCTCTCCACATTTTGGGTGGGCAGGCAAGTTCTTTTTGGGGTAACTATGGCCCCCGCAGCACTAAACACCCGCTTTGATGCCACACTACTGGCCGGGCATGACAGCTTTTCCAGGGCAAACTCTGCCAGTTGCGGCCTCAAATCCAGTTTGGCTGCCCAGTAGTCCAGCGGATCTTCAATGTGGGGTGGCAGGGTGCTGTCCAAATATGCCACCACCTGCTGGTTCAGGTCCTGCTCCAGGTCTAGCTGCTGCGGTCCTGTACCAGGTCTAGCTGCTGCTGCTGCTGCTGGTGAGTAGTTTCTTCACTAGGCGGGTGAAGAAAGCTGCTCATCAGCGACTCTAGACTCAAGTTTCTGCTGATGGAGCTGGAACTGATCCTACCCCCCACCCTGCCACAGCAGCTATCGCAGTGGAACGTGAGCGCAGAGGGCACCCCCAGTCAGACAAGCGAGAGGATGGATGATGGCGCAGATAGGAAGTGGCCTACTGACTACATAGGATGTCTCTATAGTAGTTCAGTTTGTCCTCCCTCTCAGCGGGTGTAAAAACGGCCACCATTTTGGACCAGTAGCAAGGGTCCAACAAGGTGGAGAGCCAGAAGTCATCCCTCTTCCGAATGGTGACAATTTGGCAGTCACTACGCAAGCAAGTGAGTATGCATCGGGCCATTTGTGCAAGTGACTTGGATGGACTCCCTGCCTCCATCTCCACTGCATACTGCCATGGTCTGGGTTCTCTGCCTCGTCTTCCTCATCGACCTGTAGCTCCTCTGGATGCTACTGCTCCTCCTCTCCTGTCACCTGTGTAGAAAAACCACCCATTTCGCTAAACATTGCTTGTGCTCTAGTAACGTCCTCCAAATCAACCCCCACAAGTCTCATGTGATCTAGGCACCACGTCTCCAGTCCTCTGACCAGCCAGATTTACCAGCATCTGTTCCAGGACATGAAGCAGTGGAATGACGTTGTTCCTCCTGTAGTCCTGGCGACTGACAAATGACGTGGCCTCCTCGAAGGGCCTGAGCAAATGGCAGGTGTCACGCATGCGCTGCCACTGGCTGACTTCGAAGTTACACAGGGGAGTACTCCTGTCCGCTTGGATCATCAAGAAATTGTTTATTGCCTTTCTCTGTTCGTATAGTCGGTCCAACATGTGGAGGGTGTTATTCCAACAGGTGGAAACGTCGCATATCAGCCTATGTTGAGGAATGCCGTTCTGCCGCTGCAGTTTAAGGAGGGTGTGCTTTGTGGTGTACAAGTGGCTGAAGTGCATGCAAAGTCTCCTGGCCATTTTTAGGATGTCTTACAGATGGGTCGAAGATTTCCGGAACCGCTTGACAACCAAATTGAACACGTGCCCTCCTTGATGCAGCGCCGACACCATGTTCTTTCCGTTGTCGGTCACCATGGTTCCGATTTTGAGTTGTCGCGAAGAAAGTCAGGATTCGATTTCTTGATGAAAGACATGGAGCAGTTCCTCCCCTGTGTGACTCCGTTCGCCCAGGCAAACAGCGTGACACCGCCGTGCCCTACACATGTGGTATACTGGAGGGCATCTGTGACTTGTCCCTGCAGTGGAGGCTGAGGACACTGTGGAGGAAGAGGAGGCAGAAGCGGACATTGTCGCAGGACCAACGGCGTGCGAACATGGAGGCGGAAGCGGCGTCACCTGGCCAAGTTGCTGGTGTGGCTGTGCAGGAACCACATTCACCCAGTGGGTCGTAAAAGACATGTATTGTCCATGACCGTAGTTATAGCTCCAAACGTCGGCTCTGCCGTGCATTTTGGCAGACACCGACAGGCTCAAGGACTGGCCCACCTTTTGTTCTACATATGTGTGCAGGGCTGGTACTGCCTTTTTGGCAAAGAAATGATGGCTTGGGACTCTCCACCTCGGCTCTGCACAAGCCATCAGTTCTCTGAAAGGTGCAGAGTCCACCACTTGAAAAGGGAGGGACTGCAGCACCACCAACTTGGACAGAAGCACATTCAGCTTCTGCGCCGTTGGATGAGTGCATGCATACTGTTGTCTCTTGGCAATCGCTTTGGTGATTAATTGCTGACAGAATGACTGCTGAGGAGTAGGAGGCGAAGCAGGAGCATCAGGACCAGCAGATAATGGGAAGGACAGACATCTCCCTTCAGCTGAGGTGTGGAGCCTTGACTGCCTGAAATCGGGTGCGTGCCACTGGGTTCTGCCACTGGGTGATATAACTGCACCTCTGAACGGCAAATAGGCCCTTACTTCCCTCCACTTATACACTCCACAAAATGCTTTAGAACATACAGTATAACGGCACTGCTGAACATCAAATAATATATATTTTTTTGCCACTAATACATGCCAAAAAGGGCTGTAATTTTCTCACTTCACCACACAACGGCTAATAAGCCTTTTTGTTCCCACTAATACAAGCCAAAAATGCTTTAGAACATATAACTGCACCACACAAGGGCAAATAAGACGTAGACATTTTTCCTTGTAATAAACCATGTTAATGGCTGTATCAAACAGCACTTGCACCCCAATAACAAGAACAGTTTGCTGGAATTACAGAGCTGTACAATAGCAATTTGGATCCGCAGACAGTGCAGCAAGGTGTAATAGGATTGTTCCTATTACCCAGGCTGTAAACTTCCCTACTGAACCCTGTCCTGCTTCAATACTGTGTAATAATTCCTCCCTATCCTTTCACTATACTTCTAATGCTCTTTCCCTGAACTTCTATTGAGCAAAATATAAGTTTTCAAGTCTTTCCTAGCACTGTCCCTAGCGCCTACTAACATCTCTCCCTGCACTAAGTACACTGGAAAATGGCTGAATCCAATATGGCTGAGGTTATTTATAGGACTGTGACATCACAGGGCTGGCTGGCTGCTGATTGGCTGCATGCCATTGTGAGTAATCCCTTGTTCCCAGAGTTCCATGCTCCATGTCATAACACTGTCATGGCCAGATCTCTGAGAAGTTCTGATAAACGTTCTTCAGTACCTCCTGCATGATGTTCTTTTGTTTTGCTTTCGCTTTGACATCTCTTCTCCCTCTCCCAGCTGTCATCTATTAGCAGTGATTGCCTCCCTATATATTTCCTCCCATACTGCTTCACTTTGCGGTTTATACTACTTCCTGGATTGGGTTCACTGCTTGCAGTTGCTACTGCTGGTTCCTCAAGATAAGTCTATTTTTGTATTTGTGTATTCCTGTTGGCTTGATTCTAGGTGACCTTGACTCCCTCCCTATTGAGTGCCGGGAGCCGGTGGTCGTGTCCCCTCACTATTATAGGATTTGCAGTTGTCACTCAGTCTAAGGTACGTGGACATGCAACTTTCTATCATTGAGATCTTTGCATGGGCTGAGCAGTGAGGGAGAGCTCTAGGGCATTAATAGGGCTCACTCTTTTCTTCCTTAGTTTTGGATCAAGTCAGTCGGATCTTTATTTGTTACTTATTGTTTCCTGCAACACCATCCGTGACAAACACATGCCACAGCCATTTTAGGAAAAATGTGATTCGTTAACATGAAGCATGAGGAATTTCGGATTCAGTGCGAATTGAATTTTTCCTGAAACTCGAATTCCACTTTGTCAACTTTGATTCGCTCATCTCTAGGCAAGACCACATATTGTTCCTGCATCTCTCATCTGCAATATTTACTGTGCGTTACCTGGAAATATGCTGAAAGTCACTCAAGTACCCACATGATGAATCTAGAGACTTTCTCTATTGTTTGCATGAAAGGTGAACCCTAGAATCACAGTGCTTGCCTGTTAGCCACTTTATATGATATCTAGTATCTTCAGGATTTTCAGGATACATACAAGGACAGCCAGAGTCACAATTACAATGGGATTTCATAGGACCATAATTTTAAATACCAGTATAGATATATAGTATAGTATAGAACCTATAGATATTAGATCAGGGGCTTAACTGTTAAATTACCTGGGAGTCCTCTTTACATACATTCCTGTTCTACACTGAGACCACTGTAAACCCATAGGTGTCCAACAGAAGTAGGATAGGGGCTAAATCACCTGCTACCATTATAACACATACAGTTGAAAGAAAAAGTATGTGAACCCTTTGGAATGATATGGATTTCTGCACAAATTGGTCATAAAATGTCATCTGATCATCATCTAAGTCACAACAATAGGCAATCACAGTCTGCTTAAACTAATAACACACAAATAATTGAATGTTACCATGTTTTTATTGAACACACCATGTAAACATTCACAGTGCATCTGTAAAGAATAAATCAAGGCAACTGGACTTACTGTAGATTTCTTGAAAATGTTTCACTCGTTCTTCCAACGAGCTTTCTCAATTCTGAGTGACTGTACAAGAATTCTCTGGGAATAAATATGTAACTGAATCAACATCTGGTAATTATACCCAGCATGGGGCCAGAGGTCATTATACCCAGCATGGGGTCAAAGGTGTTGATTCCATTATCCTAATTGGAGTCAGTAGGTGATAATGACCTCCCAGAAAAAGGTGTCAAGACAGCATTGTATGTGGCAGACAATAGATGTCTAACCCCCCCGCCTCTATTCAAGCTTGGCTTCTCCATTTTTACGTAGATGGCCTCCTTCACACCTCGTTTGTACCAATCGGCCTCCTTATCCAAAACACGCAAACAAAACTGGGTACTGATTACCTTACGTCATCTGCGATGGGACGGAATAAGAGAGCGCACAGCATGTGACACATGCACTGATCAGAGGATGTACGTCAGTGGACACATGCACTGACCGAAGTGAACAGTCAGTGATTGGCTGGGAGATACAGGAGGGAGGGACGTTGATAAATATAAAGGGAGGTCTTTACGAGCGCGCGCGCCTACTCATACACCCCATCCCCTGACGAAGCCACAGCATGTGGCGAAACATGTCGGGAGGGGTGGTATAGTGCGATTCATTTTAGACAGTTACAGAGCAAGTGAGAAAAGTTTAGTGGATGTTTTATGAGTAGCATGGGGAGTCAGAGTTGAATACAGTGAGGGATACGCCATAGTGCACCAATGAAATTACAACACTTGTGTTTATACTAATCAAAGGACGAGTTGGATGGAATACACTAACCTGTGACCCTCACAGAATAAAAGTGAATATATCAGGACTCTATACGGAATAAACATCCCCATGCACTCCGCACTCCACAGACATTAATATGCGATTATTGGTTGTAGTCAGCAACCAGTAGCAATAATAATTATCTCACATTTCACTGTTAACTGAAAATTTTAATTGTTTTCTTTTTTCCCCCCATATTTCTTGTGTGTTTTTTTGAAGTAAAACAATAAAGATAAGATTTTAAACATTAGTTAGGGACCCCTAAAGGGATTTATGGTCCCACAGACCATTACAGTATAATTAAACAATATCTTAGGGTCTCTAAAAGGGACTTTGTTAATAACCTTACATCTAAAAGAAACAGGTCACACCTTTGAAGACTGTCAGGTACGTGTTTTGGATAAGGAGGCCGATTGGTACAAACGAGGTGTGAAGGAGGCCATCTACGTAAAAATGGAGAAGCCAAGCTTGAATAGAGGCGGGGGGGTTAGACATCTATTGTCTGCCACATACAATGCTGTCTTGACACCTTTTTCTGGGAGGTCATTATCACCTACTGACTCCAATTAGGATAATGGAATCAACACCTTTGACCCCATGCTGGGTATAATGACCTCTGACCCCATGCTGGGTATAATTACCAGATGTTGATTCAGTTACATATTTATTCCCAGAGAATTCTTGTACAGTCACTCAGAATTGAGAAAGCTTGTTGGAAGAACGAGTGAAACGTTTTCAAGAAATCTACAGTAAGTCCAGTTGCCTTGATTTATTCTTTACAGATATACCATGACCTGGATAAATGAGAACCTTCACAGACATTCACAGTGCAGGTGGAAAAAGTATGTGAACCCCTAGACTAAGGAGATTTCCAAGAGCTAATTGGAGTGTGGTGTCAGTCAACTGGAGTCCAATTAATGAGATGAGATTGGAGGTGTTGGTTACAGCTGCCCTGCCCTATAAAAAACACACACCAGTTCTGGGTTTGCTTTTCACAAGAAGCATTGCGAGATGTGAATGATGCCTCGCACCAAAGATCTCTCAGAAGACCTACGATTAAGAATTGTTGACTTGCATAAAGCTGGAAAGGGTTATAAAAGTATCTCCAAAAGCCTTGCTGTTCATCAGTCCACGGTAAGACAAATTGTCTATAAATGGAGAAAGTTCAGCACTGCTGCTACTCTCCCTAGGAGTGGCCATCCTGTAAAGATGACTGCAAGAGCACAGCGCAGACTGCTCAATAAGGTGAACAAGAATCCTAGAATGTCAGATAAAGACTTACAAAAGATTCTGGCATATGCTAACACCCCTGTTAGCGAATCTACGATACGTAAAACACTAAACAAGAATGGATTTCATGGGAGGATACCACAGAGGAAGCCACTGCTGTCCAAAAAAAACATTGCTGCATGTTTACAGTTTGCACAAGAGCACCTGGATGTTCCACAGCAGTACTGGCAAAATATTCTGTGGACAGATTAAACCAAAGTTGACTTGTTTGGAAGAAACACACAACACTATGTGTGGAGAAAAAGAGGCACAGCACACCAACATCAAAACCTCATCCCAACTAAGGCAAAGTAGCGGCTCACAGCAGGCACTAGCGATGACATAACAGCGGCAAACACTAGCCAGCACTCGCCTACCACCACCAGGTATGGGCAGAGTTAAAAGAAGGGGTGAGCCGCCAAGTAAGATCGCGGCGTTTAGCAGAGCTCAGGGCCAAGAGGAGATCCAAAATGGCGCCCGCTCTCCACACCACGCGGCGTCTGACACAGTGCAGGAGATAGAAATCCTCCCAACACGACTCAGGAGCGCTGGAGGGAAAAGCCCTTCATCTGCAACAGCAGGGCTGAATCTCTCTCCCCCTCAAAACAGCAAGAAGCTGCAGCAGCCATTTATAAGAATATACTGCAAGAAGCAGCACCCACTTTTGAAAAAGATGGGACTTCACATAATGAGTTAAACATCCCGGCAATTCACTCTTCCCCATCCCCCACTACTAGTGGACAGTCAGTACCAGTCACTGAAGCCACCCTACGGTCCTTGCTGTGTGATCTGAGTGCACTCCATACAAAAAGACATCTCCAGAGCTTTCTATGCTTTACAGAAAGATATTACCCAAATTGGAGAGAGAACAAGTCATATTGAGGATAAAATGGAGGAATTTACTAACGCACACAACCAACTAGTGGAAGCACATAATGAAGCAGAGGATGAAATAACAGCTCTAAAACTCAAATTAGTGGATCTTGAAAATCGTTCAAGGCGCAACAATCTAAGATTTAGAGGAATCCCTGAGACCGTGGACCCTGACGCTATTAAGGACTTCCTTACTGATTATTTTGTTGCTCTGATCCCAAAAGCGGAACAAAGGGACTTAATGATTGACAGAGCGCACAGAATCCCCAAACCTAAAAACGCTCCCAGTGCTGCTCCCAGAGACATCATCGCCAGGCTGCTCTTCTACCATTTCAAGGAATTAATCCTCAAAGCGGCGAACTCCACCCAAGATCTCCCAGACCGCTTCAAGAATATATTAATATTCTTAGACCTCTCCGCTGCTACGTTAAACAGACGTAGAGAATTCTCAGAGGCTACTAAAATCGTCAGGGATCACAACATCCCATACAAATGAGGTTATCCGGTGAAACTTCTGATCTTCAAAAATGGAACCAACCACGTGATCACGTCACCGAGAAACTCCATGAAGCTGCTCCAGAAATGGTCCCTAATCACAGTGGATAAAGACTCCTTCTCGCCCCAGAATAAAAGACCATCTACCCTGAATAAAGAGTGGACCTGAAGTCTCGCTGGACATGAAGGGACTCCCACGCTCTATTCAAGGGACATATCCTTTTTGATAAAGGAAAGTCACTAGACTACGTTATATGTCTGCATTCTTTGCTGCAGGTCTCCCAGGAGATTCTGTACTCGTTCACTGTTACCCACCCCCATTGATAGCTGGATAAACTGGTATCTAGTTGGTTCACTTAGAACCGGACTTTAGTTTGAAAATTTAATTTATTGATAAAATAGCATTATTTTGTTCTGTTTTACCTGATTTAACCCCTTTGCTTCTATTACCTTCCTATCTGATCCTTTTTTCCTACCTCATACACTAATACTATAGTCACTCTATAGGTGACAAGTGAGATTGACACCCTTATAACTGATACTGCGTAGCGACTGCGTTGCTTGTATCAAGGCATACGCATTTGCTAAGCAATATATAGTATTATATACCGCACTATATTTTTCAAGAGTACTGTGCATTGTACAAAATCTTATATTGCATTGTTAAGTCTGCTCTACTTTCACTGCAAGTAATGGTCATTAACCCCTTAAAGACTTAGGAAGTATCGGTACGGCATGGGTCCCGAGTCCTTAAGGACCCATGACGTACCGGTACGTCATAACTTGAAATCGGTATTCCGGCGCCCCAGGGGTTAATCGGAACGGGATTTCGGCTGAAATCATTCAGCCGGCATCCCGTAACAATGCAGGGGGGGGTCATTTGACCCCCCCCACATCGGCGATCGCAGAAAACCGCAGGTCAATTCAGACCTGCGGTTTGCTGCGCTTTCTGCAGTTTCTGATCCCCGCGGGCCCTGACCGCGGGGATCAGAAGCTTTAGTGTCCCTAAAATATATATTTTACACCCCCCCTGCACCCCTGCATGATTTTTTGCCGGCGGGTGGTGCAGGGGGGGAGTTGTGGGTGGTGGGGGCGGTGCGGGAGGCGGGCGGTGCGGCAGGCGGGATCGCGATCCCCCGCCCGCCTCCCCTTGAATAATCGTTGGTGTTCAGTGGGTATACCAGGGTGCCAGCACATTGCTGGCACCCTGGTATAAACGGTTGACATCGATGATGCGATGTCAGCCGTTTAACCCTTTCCATACAGCGGTCCGTACGGACCGCTGTATGGAAAAAGTTAACAGTAAGACGGAGCTCCCTCCCTCTCCCATCGGGGGGCTGCTGTGCCTTTGCTGCCCCCCGATGGAGAGGGAGAGAGCTCCCAGACAGTCCCCCGACAGACCCTGTCCTTACCCTTCCCCGTCTGCGAAGTTCTGACAACTACTGAGCAGACGGGGAAGGTTCCCATGGCAACAGGACGCCGTCTCAGGCATCCTGCTGTCCATGGTGCTGAACAGATCTGTGCTAAAGGCAGAGATCTGTTCAGACAAAGTGTAAGTAAAATCAGTACAGTACAATATATATTGTACTGTACTGTATTACACAGACATCAGACCCACTGAATCTTCAAGAACCAAGTGGGTCTGGGTCAAAAAAAAAGTGAAAAAAAGTGAAAAAAAAGTAAAAATCAAACACATTTATCACTGATTAAAAATGAAAAAAATAGAATTCCCTACACATGTTTGGTATCGCCGCGTCCGTAACGACCTGATCTATAAAACGGTCATGTTACTTTCCCCGCACGGTGAACTCCATAAAAATAAAAAAATTAAAACTATTAGGAAATTGAAATTTTGCCCACCTTACTTCCCAAAAAAGGTAATAAAAGTGATCAAAAAAGTCGCATTTACGCCAAAATAGTACCAATCAAACCATCATCTCATCCCGCAAAAATCATACCCTACCCAAGATAATCGCCCAAAAACTGAAAAAACTATGGCTCTTAGACTATGGAAACACTAAAACATGATTTTTTTTGTTTCAAAAATGAAATCATTGTGTAAAACTTAAATAAATAAAAAAAAAGTATACATATTAGGTATTGCCGTGTCCGTATCGACCGGCTCTATAAAAATATCACATGACCTAACCCCTCAGGTGACCACCGTAAAAAAATAAAAATAAAAACTGTGTAAAAAAAGCAATTTTTTGTCATCTTACGTCACAAAAAGTGTAATAGCAAGTGATCAAAAAGTCATATGCACCCCAAAATAGTGCCACTCAAACCATCATCTCATCCCGCAAAAAATGAGACCCTACTTAAGATAATCGCCCAAAAACTGAAAAAACTATGGCTCTTAGACTATGGAGACACTAAAACATTTTTTTTGTTTTAAAAATGAAATCATTGTGTAAAACTTACATAAATAAAAAAAATTGTATACATATTAGATATCGCCGCATCCGTGACAACCTGCTCTATAAAATTACCACATGATCTAACCTGTCAGATGAATGTTGTAAATAACAAAAAAAAAAAACGTGCCAAAAAATCTATTTCTTGTTACCTTGCCGCACAAAAAAGTGTAATATAGAGCAACCAAAAATTATATGTACCCTAAACTAGTACAAACAAAACTGCCACCCTATCCCGTAGTTTCTAAAATGGGGTCACTTTTTGGGAGTTTCTACTCTAGGGGTGCATCAGGGGGGCTTCAAATGGGACATGGTGTCAAAAAAAACAGTCCAGCAAAATCTGCCTTCCAAAAACCGTATGGCATTCCATTCCTTCTGCACCCTGCCATGTGCCCGTACAGTGGTTTACGACCACATATGGGGTGTTTCTGTAAACTACAGAATCAGGGCCATAAATAATGAGTTTTGTTTGGCTGTTAACCCTTGCTTTGTAACTGGAAAAAAAATATTAAAATGGAAAATCTGCCAAAAAAGTGAAATTTTGAAATTGTATCATGGTGTCAAAAAAAACAGTCAAGCAAAATCTGGCTTCCAAAAACCATACGGCGCACCTTTCCCTCTACGCCCTACTGTGTGCCTGTACAGTAGTTTACGGCCACATATGGGGTGTTTCTGTAAACGGCAGAGTCAGGGCAATAAAGATACAGTCTTGTTTGGCTGTTAACCCTTGCTTTGTTAGTGGAAAAAATGGGTTAAAATGGAAAATTAGGCAAAAAAAAGAAATTCTCAAATTTCATCCCCATTTGCCAATAACTCTTGTGCAACACCTAAAGGGTTAACGAAGTTTATAAAATCAGTTTTGAATACCTTGAGGGGTGTAGTTTAAAGAATGGGGTCATTTTTGGGCGGTTTCTATTATGTAAGCCTCGCAAAGTGACTTCAGACCTGTAGTGGTCCCTAAAAATTGGGGTTTTGTAAATTTCTGAAAAATTTCAAGATTTGCTTCTAAACTTCTAAGCCTTGTAACATCCCCAAAAAATAAAATATCATTCCCAAAATGCTACAAACATGAAGTAGACATATGGGGAATGTAAAGTCATCACAATTTTTGGGGGTATTACTATGTATTACAGAAGTAGAGAAACTGAAACTTTGAAATTTGCAAATTTTTCTAAATTTTTGGTAAATATGGTATTTTTTTACCCAATTTTAGCAGTGTCATGAAGTACAATATGTGACGAAAAAACAATCTCAGAACGGCCTGGATAAGTCAATTTTGTTTTAAAGTTATGAGCACTTAAAGTGACACTGGTCAGATTTGCAAAAAATGGCCAAGTCCTTAAGGTGAAATAGGGCTGAGTCCTTAAGGGGTTAAAATATCTTCAATTAACGCCAATGGACTAAATAGTCCCTTTAAAAGATCGTTACTGTTGAAGGAAGTTCATTCCCTTAAATGCGACGTAATCTGTATTCAAGAAACCCACTTGAATGAATCAGATACTCATAGACTCGAGCATAAAAATGTTGTCAATATATTTGCATCACCTGCAGTGAACAAGAAAAGAGGGGTAATCATCTCCATTAGGGATTCCCTCTCTTTTTTCAGCTGATCCACAGTAAATCTGACGATAATGGCAGATATGTTATATTAGTATGTAATATTAATAATACGCCATACACTCTAGTCTCCCTGTACGCTCCTAACTCTAACCAACTCGCGTTCATCAAAGAGGTAATAAACACCACCCAATCCATTAAACAAGGCTCCCTGATCATATGTGGAGACTTCAATTTACCTCCATCTCCATCTCTGGAGAAATCCAACCAAACAAAAATGCACACCCCCTCACAATTAGCTCAGTATCTTCTGACAGAAGATATATACGACACTTGGAGAGTATTACATGCTTCAGAACGTGATTATACCCTCTACTCACACCCTCATAAACAATACTCCAGAATTGACCTGATACTGGTCGACAAATGGACGCTTCAAAAAATATTATCGGCTAATATCGGATCCATAACATGGTCCGACCATGCACCAGTCTCGTGTCAATTCTCAGAGAAATTCAACCAACCTCCTTACATTTCTTGGAGGGCTAACAATTACCATTTATCATTGTCCTCAACACAAACCCAAATAGAAGAAGCTCTGAAAGAATATTTCAAATATAACTGCACCACTGATGTTTCCCCTACTACAATCTGGTGCGCACATAAAGCTTTCATTAGAGGTCAACTCATTCGTATTTCATCCTTTCTAAATAAACAAAGACGTATACAAACAGAACAAATAAGCTCTTCCATCATTGAGTTGGAAAAAAAGGATAAAACAAATCCCTCACAAGCCAAAAAACAATTGGGAGATTTACGCTACTAACTATATCAACTTTACCAAAATAAATATGAACACAACTTGAGGAGATGCGGATACGTAGAGGTACGAGGCGGCACTGCTGGTATGTCCAGTGCTCTCAGTATAAGACCAGGAACTGTGCAGCTCAGTCAGATGATTGCACTATTCAGCGGGGCTCTGCTATCATAGGAAGTCCACAGTAATATGCAGTAAGTAGAATGAATAACGATAGCGCCACTCACCCAAGTGTTGCAAGATGTATCTTTATTCGTGTACAATCGAATACAGAGTTCAGCGGGCTGGGGCGGACATAAGCGTGTGTATGCTGAGTGATCAGCTGGCGATGGCCGTTTCGCGCACCTTGCGCTTCCTCTGACCTAATCACGCTACTTGTGCGCTCCTTTTTAAAGCGTCTCGGTTGCCTAGGTAACCATCGACGCTGATGATAATAAGCAATCAATTGCCTCGCTTACTAAACTGTGAATTCAGGTAACACACTAAAAACATCCCTGATATCTATTATTGTCTACTTACATATGCTAATCTAGGTGCGTGCTACTATTATAACTTATAAATATACACTTAAGTCGTTGCGGTCATTCAATCCCAGGGGGCCCATCGCACCTGTGCGAATGATCCAATCCGCCTCCCTCTGCATGAGGAGGCGGTCTCTATCTCCCCCCAATGCTGGGGCAGGGACATGTTCCAGGGCCGCAAACTTTAAGCATTTTGCGTTACCATCATGTATACTTTGTATGTGTTCAGTCAACCTTGGGCACCCTTTTCCTGACCTAACGGAATTAATGTGTTCCCTGAACCTTTCATACATAGGGCGGATGGTCTTCCCTATGTAGAAGGATCCACAGGAGCATAGTATTAAATAAACCACATATTTTGTTTTACATGTGGTAAATTGTTTAACCCTGTGTTTGATGCCTGCAAAAAAAGATATATTTGCCCTGTAAAACATGTTGACAGAAGGAGCAATCGCCACATTTATAACTCCCTACTGGTATACGCTCAGTGAGCCAATTTTTTGCTTTGGTTTCCCTCAGTCTACTCCTCACAAATTTGTCCCCGATCGTATGGCACTTTTTGAAAGCAACGGTTTATGTTGTTCTAGATCCTGTAGCCCCTCCTCATTTCAGAGGATATCCCCGTTTTTTAATATGACTTGTTTGATCGTAATTGCCAAAGGACTGTATTTAAAAACAAAGGCGAATCTCTCTGTAGCATTTTTTTCTCAGGCTGCCTTTTTTCTGTTTAAGTAACTCACTTTGTGTGAATTGGCCTGCTCTTTTTATGGCTGTGTCAAGGTCATTTTCTGGATACCCCCTAGCTAGAAGTCTTTCCTTTAGTTCCTGAGCCTGCTCTGTATACCCTGCTTCTGTACTATTGATGCGTTTTAAACGTATGAATTGACCATACGGGACTGCTTGTTTTATGCTACGTGGATGATAGCTGTCGTAGTGAAGTAATGAATTGGTGGCGGTGGGCTTAAGAAAACCTGTAGTGACAATGGTGTCCTTCTCTATTGTGACCATTACATCAAGAAACTCTAATGTTCTACCTCCAAAATTCACGGTAAATTTCATATTCATTTCATTCTGGTTATTAAGGAACTGGACAAAATCTTCACACGACTGTCTCGGGCCCTGCCAAATCATAAAGATATCATCCACGTAGCGTAAAAGTAGTTTTATATGTTGCAGATAAGGATTAGAGGTGGAACAAATGTACAGGTCTTCAAACACTGCCAAATATAAATTGGTGAAAGTGCAAGACACTGGCGTGCCCATGGCCGTACCATAGATCTGTCTGTACCAGCATCCCCCAAACGTAAACACGTTATTGCTGAGTACAAAATTAAGTGCTTCCTGGACAAAAGAGCAATAGACGTCACTCTTATCAGTATTGCTCAAAACCTTGATGACCGCCTGCACACCCTCCCTATGGGGGATACGGGTGTACAGGCTTTCCACATCAAGTGACACCAAATTAAAATCATCTTGCCACTGAAAATGCCTTAATGCTTCCAGGAAGGAATTGGTGTCGCGCAAATATGGTAGGAGCATGTGATAAGAGTGGTCTAAGCAGCCAGTCCAGGTATTTGGATAAGGACTCTGTCACTGACCCTATGCCCGCCACAATGGGGCGTCCCGGTGGGTGGTTCAGTGACTTGTGAATCTTAAGTACAAAGTACCAAGTAGGTCTTTTGGGGGATGGTGGTACAAGCCGGTCCATGATACGAGCCGTAAAAAAATCCATCTCTATGTATCGTGTTAATAATTCGCAGAGCTGTACTCGAATAGCAGGAGTGGGATCCTTTTCAAGTTTGGAGTAAACTGAGGTGTCGCCTAACTGTCTTTGTGCTTCCTGTAAATAATATTCCTTTGTAAGGAGTACAATGTTGCTCCCTTGTCCGCTGGTTTTACTATGACATCCTCCCTATTGCATAACCATTTAATTGCGGACCATTCTTCGTTGGTAATATTGTTCTCCACCTTTGGATATACCAAGGCTTTCACATCTCTTAGTATTTGTTTGTGGAAGATGTCAATGCTACTCCCAGCGGGCAAGGGTGGACAATACGTAGACTTTATTCCCCCCTCAAAGCGACCTGCTTCTGAACTGAGGGCAGGAAGATCACTAAGTTCTATATCAGCCAAAAATTCCAGACAGGCAATTTCCATTTCATTATAGGCTTCATCAATCTTGTGACCCTCCCTCTTGGAGCCTAAAGTGAAAGGGGAGTTACTATACATTTTATGTCATTGTAATTTCGTATCGCTTTAAACAGATCAATTTCGAACATTACTGGATTAAAGTTTTCTACTAGACTAAAGCTAAGTCCTTTGTTAAGGGCACTAATACAGGGAGATGGAAGTTCAAGTGTGGTCAAGTTAATTACAAGACTCTCTCTGGACGTTGTGGTGGAGGAGCATGTCATTGGCGCCATGACACTTTTTTTCTGTTGCGTGATGACTTTCTTGCCGGTCTTCTTTCTCCTTTTTCTTCCCCTTCTTGTGCTGCGTCTAAAGGGGATGTATTCTCTGCTGTATTTTTATTGACATTGGCGTCGTCTGACATGCTAGAGTCACTATCTGTTGTTCAGTAGTCACTTCTATTTTTTCTCTGAGGGCGTCTTCTTCTATGTCTTTTGTTCCAGTCGAATAATTTACCGCTATCATAATCACATTTATCTCGCAGGAACTTGTCCTTTTTTCTTTCTTTTACTTCCGATTGTGTGATAACTAATTTTTTATTTAATCTTTTTTCAAAGGTCATCAATTGGTTTTCTGTCAGCCTTTGTTCAATCTTCAGCCTTTGTCAATCTTCGTGTTTTTTAAGTCCTCACTGATCTTATTATACAACTTGAGAGTAAAGGCAAAATTCTACTCACAGGGAAACAGAGCTAATGCAATGCTAGCTAACAAAATTAAATCTATATAAAATAAGAAAAAATGACCATATATTTATAATTCCTAAAAACAAAAAATACTTAATCCCCAGGAAATCTCAAATACTTTTGCCAACTACTATTCCAATTTATATAACCTTCAAGATAACAAATCAATTCCCCAACCTAACTCAGATGTAATTAACAAATTCCTATCTGATATTGCATTACCTAAATTGACTCCAGAGCAACTCATGGAACTCAACAAACCAATAGAAATAACAGAAATAATGCAAATTATAAAACTGACTAAAAACAACAAATAGTATAGGTTAGAGAGGGCTCACCTACTAGTCAAGGATGGTATGGGTGCTCCTACGAAAGGATTCACCCAATCCTCTGAAATTATTGGACAAGAAATATAGACTAGTAGGGCACACCAACACTTGGACTTCACACGGAGAGTTTAGTATAACGATATATTTATTGTGACATATATTGCTATCTATTCCGACATATTAAAATACATAGCTAAAATACATAAATACTTCAATTTACAATATAGTTTAAACGAAAGATAAAAAATAAATAATTCTCTATATTTGACCAGAGTTTCAGAGTCAGTTGTATTAATATAGTGTTTTACATTTAGTCGTGAGACTAATAATTGCCTACTCTTGACGTGCGCTTTTTTGAATTGGTGATTTTTGTTTGATAAAAATTAACTTTTATTAGGTTTTAATTAAATAAACAGTGATAACTTATACCTAACCTACCTAAATAGTTAAAACTCTCATCAGAGTTCTTTATAGGTTGCAGTGTAATTGGAATTTCCACCGAGTCTTCAGTGGCTCTGAAGAAGGAGTCGCAGTATACTCCGAAACGCGTATGGTAATTAATCCCATGAAATAAAGTACAGGATTAGAAGACTTAAAGCGCTTAAAGAAAAGAAACCAAAAAGAAGAGGGATCGGTGAGAATTTATTTTTTCAAAGGAAAGCTGGATACCTGTCGGCCATCTATGAGATACGCACTTGGTAATAATATAGCCTGCGTGATATAAATAAATAGCGCAGCAAAAGGACACTACTAAGCCATCTCTAAGACAGCACAGCTTTATATGTCACCGAGGATCCCGGATTTAATATCTACACAGACTCGGTGGAAATTCCAATTACACCGCAACCTATAAAGAACTCCATCACACGTGGGACGCCACGAGTGTTGCAATAAAACCGGCAGTACTCCAGCCAAAAACAGTGAGTAAAACAACTGCGGTTTATCTTTACAAATAGGCAGCGATTTTATAACAATAGTGACTTTGCAGTAATATCATACTGTGCCGAGTATGTGAAGCAGCCATATCAGATACAAATGATCATTTGAACAAAACTGTATCTGATTACTGAATAACCCCTACTATCTGAACTTTATTATTCGGGAAATTCTTTGGAGAGACTATATTAATACAACTGACTCTGAAACTCTGGCCAAATATAGAGAATTATTTATTTTTTATCTTTCGTTTAAACTATATTGTAAATTGAAGTATTTATGTATTTTAGCTATGTATTTTAATATGTCGGAATAGATAGCATTATATGTCACAATAAATATATCGTTATACTAAACTCTCCGTGTGAAGTCCAAGTGTTGGTGTGCCCTACTATTCTATATTTCTTGTAAAAACAACAAATCCCCAGGACCTGACGGGTTAACAAATTAATATTTTAAAACCTTCAGAAATACTTTAGCCCCATACCTCTTATCCACATTTTGCCACATAATGACCACAGGTAATATACCACCTGAAATGCTTCATGCCACAATAGTGGCTCTTCCCATACCAGGCAAATCCCCTGAATCCCCAGAAATTTTTTGTCCGATCTCCCTATTGAATTCTGACCTGAAAATCTACTCCAAATTATTGGCCAGCAGACTGTCATCTTTAGTCCCGCAGCTCATCCACCATGACCAGGTGGGATTTGTCAAGTCAAGACAAACATTAGATAGTACTAGAAGTGTGATTGATATTATACACTGGACGGGAGTGAATCGGACGCCTTCTCTGCTTCTATCCTTGGATGCGGAGAAGACGTTTGACAGAGTTCATTGGGGATATTTAGAGGCGGTATTGGTGAAATTTGGCATACAAGGATATATAGCCAAATCTATAGGGGCACTCTATTCTAAGCCATCAGCCAGAGTCTTAATAAATGGGATGATGTCCACTTCAATCCAAATCACAAATGGGACAAGACAAGGATGCCCCCTTTCACCCATTATCTTCGCACTTATAATTGAACCATTAGCGGAACACATTAGAGCCCAACCACATATCACAGGTGTTAAAATAGGGAAGACAGACCATAAAATCAGATTGTTTGCGGATGATATTATCCTAGCCCTAACCGACCCGATAAAATCCCTACCTATAGTAATGCAAATACTAAAGTCTTTCAGTTCGGTCTCCTATTATAGTCTTAAAATAGCTAAATGTCAGGTACTTAATCTTGGACTGCAGACCTCAGCTCACTAAAAGCCAATTTCCCCTTTAAATGGAATCTGGACCATATTACGTATCTAGGAATCAAATTGACCTCCTCTCCGTCCAGACTTTTACCAATTAACCTTAAAACCCTACAGAAAAAAAAGAAAAATGACCTTATTAAAATGAAAAACCATGAAATTTCATGGATGGGCATAATATCAGCTTTAAAAATTTTATTATGCCACAAATCCTATACTTACTGTGCAATCTCCCTGTCTCTATACCTATGAAACACTTGAAAGAAATACAATCAATGCTCCTCAAATATATTTGGCAAGATAAAAAACCAAGAGTTCAAACTAACATACTCTTTTTGCCTATTTCCAAGGGAGGATTGGGTTGCCCATCTGTCATTAGATACTACAGAGCATGTATCTTTAAACAGTTTAGATTTTCAAGGCTAATTCAGCCTGATAAGCACTGGATTGATATTGAAAATCATATAATGGGAGTAAAAGACCCTAAAGTATTTTATTATTCCACATCTTTACAAAACGCCCTATTAAAATACAAATCTCTCCTACAATACAAGCAGCACTTGAATTATGGACCCTATTGACAACTAAAATGAATATTATTAATATATCCCTATCTGAAACCCCACTGGAGGTCGTGGGTAATTGTATCCCAGAGTTACATATTCATAATTGGATTGATCTGGGTATCTACAAACTAGGAGATCTTTATACCAACAGCACCCTTAATTGCTTCTCAGATCTAACTTCGAAGTTTAAAGTTCCTTATAGAGACTTTTTTAAATACCTGCAAATAAGATTTTTTTTATCTAAGGTGCAACTTCTGGTGGCTGTTAATACCTCTCAACTGATGAATGTATTGAGGAACCCTCTGTCCAGTCTCCAAGCCCTTTCTCTCAGTTATCACCATATGACTGATGGTTTGGACTCTCCATTGATTCCACTACTACTACGTAAATGGGAATCTGCATTAAATATAGTAATTCCCCCAGAACAATGGATTATCTAAAATGTACCCCTTAGCTTCTCACATGTGTTGGAGATGTTCAGCGGCGGAAGCCAACATGGAGCATATATGGTGGGAATGCAGAGAAATCAAACCTGTATGGAATTCAATTAATATAATCTTATCACAGATATGCAGCACCACAATCATTAACAATGGCCCAAAGCCTACTCTCTATTAACTTAGACTCTTTCCCCGAATTATATTGAACAGTAATCATTCACGCAATTATAGCAACTAGAACGAAAATTGCTCAGTACTGGAAAAATCCAAAACCTCCTCCACTGATGGAAATAATTAACACCATTAACAATAATTGTTTACATGAAATGATAAGTGCCGCCATTACTAACAAGTTTAAAATCACATGGCATTACTGGCTTCACTCTTATTTCAACAGGGTCTCAACAGATTTATGGTAAAGGATATTAGGATCGCTCCTTGTCATTCTCTTTTATCACTTTTCTTTTTTCCCTCTCACCCTCCTCCTATCCCTTGTTTTTGTTTTAACATTGTATTATTTGTACTTATTGTCTTGAACCCCTATGTTGGGGGATCACAAGACTTGTACAAATGTATATTGTCAATGGAAAAGAAGACTCTCATGCAAATTTTTGTATGTATTTGTTTAGTCTCTTATTGAAAACAATAAAATATATGTATAAAAAAAAAAAGAATTATGGTGGTGGGGGCATCATGGTTTGGGACTGCTTTGCTGCGTCAAGGCCTGGATGGATTGCTATCATCGAAGGAAAAAGGAATTCCCAAGTTTATCAAGACATTTTGCAGGAGAACTTAAGGCCATCTGTCCACCAGCTGAAGCTCAACAGAAGATAGGTGTTGCAACAGGACAAAGACCCAAAGCATAGAAGTAAATCAACAACAGAATGGCTTAAACAGAAGAAAATACGCCTTCTGGAATGGCCTAGTCAGAGTCCTGACCTCAACCTGATTGAGATGCTGTGGCATGACCTCAAGAAAGCGATTCACACCAGACATCCCAAGAATATTGCTGAACTGAAACAGTTCTGTAAAGAGGAATGGTCAAGAATTACTCCTGACCGTTGTGCACGTCTGATCTGCAACTACAGGAAACGTTTGGTTAAAGTTATTGCTGCCAAAGGAGGTTCAACCAGTTATTAAATCCAAGGGTTCACATACTTTTTCCACCTGCACTGTGAATGTTTACATGGTGTGTTCAATAAAAACATGGTAACATTTAATTCCTTGTGTGTTATTAGTTTAAGCAGACTGTGATTGTCTATTGTTGTGACTTAGATGAAGATCAGATCACATTTTATGACCAATTTGTGCAGAAATCCATATCATTCCAAAGGGTTCACATACTTTTTCTTGCAACTGTATCTACTAAAAAATTACAACTCTGCTCTTGTTCTAAAACTTTGTTTTGTCTTACATCAGCCATCTCTGTTTCTGACCCTTTCTTCTTCACTTGTAGCTGGGACCAGGAGGCCCATACATTTC
Source organism: Bufo bufo (assembly GCF_905171765.1). NCBI lineage: Eukaryota > Metazoa > Chordata > Amphibia > Anura > Bufonidae > Bufo > Bufo bufo. The sequence continues at coordinate 460,507,754 of NC_053391.1, forward strand.
ATTTTCACCCAGTATTTATAGAAATCGATAGTCCTCGCAATCTTTTTCATTAGTAGTTTATCAACAGTATTTTTGTTGGTCTTTTTGTCATAAATGTTAAAGTTTATTTTTTATATTCCAGAATTTGAGTAAATACATTACACATCATCTTTAGACTGATAGACAATGCATATATATGTATATTAACAGTTACTATTTTTTTTTTTTTTGCCCTTATCTGCATTGATTGAAAGATTTGAGCATACTGTACCATCATTGTCCAGTAGCACATTTTCTGGTTTGAGGTCACGATAGATGATCCTGTTTTGGTGTAAATGCTCCATCCCACATATAATCTGTGCAGTGTAAAAACAAGCTCTGGGTTCATCTAGACCAGGATTTTCCTCATCCACATTGTAAATGTGAAACCTAAAGCCATGAGAAAAAGATAATAAAGAACGTAACCACTTAGTAATACCAATAACTAAGCATGAAGATAACTACGGATGGAACATAAGCAAAATATCTCAAAATATGTTAAATATGTTAAAAGACATTGACAAGGTTTGTATTTACGAGACAACCTCTTTAACAAGAAGGACCTGTCAGCCTTCCTGAGACCTGTACTAACACACTCTTACACTATCTAATCAGTACTGACAGTTTAAAGGGTTTTACCAAGATTTTAGGATAGGTCATCAGTATCTGATTGGTTGGGGTCTGACACCCAGGACCAGTGCTGATCACTGTAGTGATGAGCGGAAGGGGCAATATTCGAATTTGCGATTTCACGAATATTTGGTTGAATACTCGTCATATATTCGCAAATTCGAGAATTTCTTGATTGCGAAAATCGGCAATGTAATATGCGCGTCTTGCGTGCACAATACAGGCGTGGGTCACTGTTGCTACATTTTCCAAGCTGCTGCCTGAGACTGGAGAAAATGGTTGGCACGGCAGAACATTACAATAGCTTTATATGCAGATAGAGTGCTCCAATAAATGTGAAGTTGCCCGTATTGCGCAAAAATATGCGCATCATTAATTGCAAATGGGCAATTAATGATGCGCATATTTTTGCGCAATACGGGCAACTTCACATTTAGCAGGTCTGACAACATATTACTGATTGGTGCACTAGGCATTGTTGTGAACTTGTGACATCACAGCACTATGCCTGTAGCATGTATGTATGGACAGCAGAACCCATCACACTACCTAACACCCTGCACTGGTTACACTATATCACAATCTAACCTACACTGACTATCTCCCACTAACTATCTGTATTATATATATAAGCTAACTAACTAACTATCTAATATAATTAAACAGTAAAGCACAGAGCACAGCAATGACACTGCTGTCTCTCTCAGAACTCCATAAAACTAAAGAAAATGGCTGCTGGGGAGTGGCGCTTATTATTAGGTTTAGTGGCCAGTGTGAAAATCACATGGTTTTAGAATTTTTTTTAAATATACAGTACAGACCAAAAGTTTGGACACACCTTCTCATTTAAAGAGTTTTCTTTATTTTCATGACTATGAAAATTGTAGATTCACACTGCAGGCATCAAAACTATGAATTAACACATGTGGAATTATATACATAACAAACAAGTGTGAAACAACTGAAAATATGTTGTTCTTGAAGCTCATCAAGAGAATGCCAAGAGTGTGCAAAGCAGTAATCGAAGCAAAAGGTGGCTACTTTGAAGAACCTAGAATATGACATATTTTCAGTTGTTTCACACTTGTTTGTTATGTATATAATTCCACATGTGTTAATTCATAGTTTTGATGCCTTCATAGTCATGAAAATAAAGAAAACTCTTTGAATGAGAAGGTGTGTCCAAACTTTTGGTCTGTACTGTATATAGTGACATGGAAAATTAAAAACAACCACCAAATATGCTTTACAAATATGTTTAGCATAAAACTTAATTTAAACAATAGGTCATTCTCTGTTGACCCATTTGCTTTACAACACCGTTGGCGCACATCCTAATAACAAAGGAAATAATTTAGTTCAGTTGCCTGACCTCATCTGGTTCCTGTGGCATGATAAAAAGTTGTATGTACCCACAAAATTATACTAGTGAAAATAACAGCTTGTCCCACACAAAACAAGTTCTCACATTTTTTGTTTGGAACAAAGTCATGGCTCTCAAAATATGATGCCTCAAACATAAATGTATTTATTGTAGAAAAGTAGTACACATAAAAAAACTCTAAAAATATGTTATCAAAATTATCATACTGACCAGAATGATCAATGATTATATGTAAACTAAAAAGATGCCATTGAAATATACAACTTGCTCCATAAAAAAAACAAGCCCTTATATGGCTATATGGATGGAAAAATAAAAAAGTTATGACTCTTGGAAGATGGGGCTGAAAAAATAAAAAAAAATCACCACACATAATGGACATAACTGCCTGAGGTGGTAACATCTTAATGCACTTTCTATGTTGCATATAACTTTGCTGTTTAGTTATTACTTTTTTGCTTAGTTGTAGGGAATTTACCCCCATTGTCTTCTGGTCATTGGTTACTTGCATGAAAATAACATGACCCTTCGATGGAAGATCATCTGGGGATACTGCCATTCACTTCTGGACTCTATTGACTATAATGGGCTCCGGGGAGGATGTGGCAAGTTTCCACCAGGAGTTCCGGTTTCGGACAGATGAACACTGCTGCATGCAACAGTTTTTGCCCAGCCGAAAGCCAGCATTTCACTGAATCAAATTATAGTCAATGGCATCTGGCGGTGAAGGGAGGCATCTGGCTACTCTAGATCCTGTGAGCACCAGCAGTCTGTGCCAGCAGAGTTAAAAGGAGGTGCGAACCTACCCTAAGAAGTCGGAGTCTACATCTTAATTTATGGTGTCTACAGTAGTGTGTGATCTTTATTCATTTTGGGGTGTGCTGAAGGAGGTCATATGTACAATTTGTGATTCATACTTCATAAAGTTGATAATGTTCCCCCATTTTTAGACCCAGTTACTAGTCAGATTCATTTACCAAGCTGCTAGTTAAAGGGGCTATATTATAATAAGCTATGTGGATGCATAGTCATTTTTCAAACCACCAGTGTATAACTGGAGACTTCCAAAAGTGTTAGGAAGTTTTGACATTTTGGTTTTCTGAGTCATTATGATGACTCAGAAATAAAATACTCGTAATGATTGTTGCTATGTGTAAACAGGCCTTTAATGATCAATGGAGGCCCGACCACCAGTACTCCTAATTACTCCTAGTCCAAAGGGGTTGTAGACCTTGTAAATCACAGTGGTTCCTTTAGAATTATGGGTTTGTGTTGCAGTCCTCACAACATCTGTATGTGGGTACTACTGTGCAGAGAAATTGCTATGTGTGTTTTTTCTCGGAATTGTTGGGGGTCCCACCATCAATCACTAGTTCTTAGTTATAAGGTATAAAAAACCCTTTAGTTAAATTGTAGCATTTGACTGGCAGTTTATCGCTAGTGAACGTGTGTACAAGGTGATGCCGATTACCAGATGAACTAAAGAAACGACCGGTCATCGGGTAATAGGATCTTTCATTCGGACACCTAAATCATTGTTTGCCGGCAGCAGTTCATGCTGTCTAATCACACTCTGCTGCCGGCAAACAATGATTATGTATAGGGACGACCGATGGCATTACTAATCGCTCCTCCCCATACTGTGAACGAGATTGCTGCATGTAAATGCAGCGGTCCTCTCCACTGACAAGCAGTCAACTGCCAAGAAGGATCGCTTCTGTCATGACATATGCTCCTTTGAGCAGTGTAAAGGGCCTTTAAGAACTACCACAATACAGTCAATTGTTGGTTTTATTAGAGATTATTCCTAAACTCTAGTGACCCGGAGCGTTGCCTTAAAATTTTCCATGGATTAAATGATTTACAAAGTAGAATATGTCATCTCTGAATAGCAAAATGTGTGTTTAGACCTTCGACATTATTCTCTGTATACAGTGTCAGAAGATTTTAGATGTCACAGTGAGCAGAATGCACAATATGTTATGTCTGTGGGCTTTTTATTGTTTTTGTCATTTTGCATTGAGTAAAGAAGTATAACACTATTATTGATTGCTGTGTAAATCTTCTGGTTTCGGTGCTGTAGGCTAGGTTTCCAGCATAACATGTATATCTTGGACCCATATTAATTTTACAAACAGTATAAATAACAGTATATTTGTACATTATTGTTACAACTTACCTTAGGTCACCTCCATTCATTAATGTCATAACTAAGCAGACGTCATTCTTTGTTTGAAATGCATATGCCAGGGAAACAATAAATCTACTATGCACCTTAGCTAGAATCCTTTTTTCCACCATGGCACCCTGAAAATACAAAAAAAAAAATTTTTTATATTTTGTCCCATTGATTTCAGAGTCAAATAATTTAAGGAATCCTCCATGAACTGACACACTGTGTTATGCCAAGGTTATAATGCACCACCCATCAGGTCCTTCATTATAGGCTATGTACACCATTAGATCATTTTTCTAACAGTTTTTTTTATTTTGTATTGTTTGGCATGTACTCCAATATACTGTATAACAGTCTGCAGAATGCTATCCACAACCAAATCCATCAGGTTGGATGTATTATTGCTAAAAACCTATAACAAAAATGAGTTTAGCCAAAACTATATGCATCTAAAGAAAAAAAGTTATCTAAATGTGTCCATAGCCATTAAAGGGGTTGTCTCACTTCAGCAAATGGGATTTATCATGTAGAGAAAGTTAATACAAGGCACTTACTAATATATTATGATTGTCCATATTGTCTTCTTTGCTGGCTTGATTCATTTTTCCATCAAATTATACACTGCTCGTTTCAAGGGGTTATGGCCACCCTGCAATCCAGCAGAGGTGGCCGTGCTTTTCTTACTATAGGAAAAATGTGCTGGCCTCTCTGGTGACCAGGACCGTGGGAGTGTGCATAGGCATGCATGCACAGCAGCTCCCATCCAGGCCACCTTGTATCTGCACTGCAGTAGTGACCGTAACCCCTGCATATGAGCAGTATATAATGTGATGGAAAAACTAATCCAGCCAGCAAAGGAGGCAATATGAACAATCACAATACATTAGTAAGTGCCTTGTGTTAACTTTGTCAACATGATAAATGCCATTTGCTGATGTGAGACAACCCCTTGTCACGGTCTCAGTGTGGTTCACTGTGACACGGGTTCCATGTTGCTCACCTTTGTGCTCTAGCCTACTGGCTGCGGTTAATGCCGTGTATGCTGGTTGCCAGGGGCGATGTGTAGTTTTGGTAGCCTGTGTGTTCACTGCTCCTTGTATGCTTGTCCCTTTCCCTGTCTGGTTCTTGTGGGGTTAAGGTCTTCATCTGGGTGTGGTTTCTAGGTGCTATTTAATCCTATTGCTCTTAGCCAGGGAGTCAGTTGTTCTCCATCCTTGTTGGGTACTGGAGCTATGCACCTTACCTGGGTTTCCTTCTGCCCAGTCTTTGTGGCCACCTAGTAAGACATTAAGGTCACCTGATCTTCCTGCCTTTCCTGGTTCTATGTCCGGTTTAGGTTCTCTGTTCCGGTTTAGTGTTTGGTCTGTGACTGCCATGAGTCATCTTGCATGGAGTCTAGACATTGTGCCATGTCTAGGTTGTTGTTCCGTGTCTGGTTTGTTATTGCCATGTATCATCCTGCATGGAGTCTAGACATTCCCCTGTCTGTGCCCTCGCTGAGACGGCTCCTGGGTTATCCGGAGGGAGGACTTCGAGTCTGTGAGCAGCTCTGCCTGAGACCGCCATGTATCTGTTCCGCATGGGGGTCCAGGCAGTTACTGGTGTGCTGGTTCCAGTGTGTGTTGTCGGTACTGTGTCCTGTGCGGTGTTCGGGTTCCAGTACATGTGCCTGGGTTCCAGTCTTTGTTTGTGTGGACTGCTGGTGCTTGCTTGCTTGCAGGGAAGTGGCCAAGTGCACCGGGACCATCCTGGAGGTGCATCCAGTGAGCTTTGGCTAAGTTCATTCCTACCATCTGGGGGTTCGTGAAGAACAGGGCTCACTGGGTTTCTGCTCTCTGGGTTGGACCCCAAGTAAAACCGGTGCACTTTGTCCAGTGGTATTTCTTGCCACTGGTTCCTTACCTGCTGATCCAGTTTCCTACTCACTGTTATTTTTCTGTGTATACTAGCTTTGGTGTATTCTTCGTTGTGAGATGTTCTACGGGTGGGTTGTACCCACGGTAGAAAGATGACACCCCCTTAAGGGGTAGTCCAAGTAAAATTAAAACTCGGGCAGCCCCTGCAAATGGGCTAAAATAGCAAAAATGGTCTAAAATAACAAAAAATTATCTAAAATAACAATTGAATCAATACTTATCTCTTTTCTACCCTGTTAATTCCTGCGCTGTGCTCCAAACTTGTCCTCGCCACTGCTGTTTGCTTTCCTGGTGGCTGCAGTAATCATCCGTGCACATAGGTCACTGTGCAGCCAATCACTGGCATAACAGTGATATCTGGTATACTGCGTGCTGACATCAGTGATTGGCTGCTTGGTGACCTGTGTGCACGGGTTCTCACTGCTACAGCCAGAAAGGTGATGTTAGCTGCAGAGAGGACCCAAGTGCATCACTGGAAGCAGCATGCAGGGAAGAAAAGGTGTAAGTATGGCTTCTTTTGTTATTTTAGCACATTTTTAGGGGTTGTATCTCCAAAAGCCTTGCTGTTCATCAGGCCACGGTAAGAGAAATTGTCTATAAATGGAGAAAGTTCAGCACTGCTGCTACTCTCGCTAGGAGTGGCCGTCCTGTAAAGATGACTGCAAGAGCACAGCACAGACTGCTCAATGAGGTGAAGAAGAATCCTAGAGTGTCAGCTAAAGACTTAGCATATGCCAGAGACTTTTGTAACATCCCTGTTAGCGAATCTACTATACGTAAAACACTAAACAAGAATGGATTTCGTGGGAGGATACCACAGAGGAAGCAAAATATTCTGTGGACAGATGAAACAAAAGTTGAGTTGTTTGGAAGAAACACACAACACTATGTGTGGAGAAAAAGAGGCACAGCACACCAACATCAAAACCTCATCCCAACTGTGAAGTATGGTGGTGGGGGCATCATGGTCTGGAGCTGCTTTGTGCATCAGGGCCTGGACGGATTACTATCATCAAAAGAAAAATGAATTCCCAAGTTTATCAAGACATTTTGCAGGAGAACTTAAGGCCATCTGTCCACCAGCTGAAGCTCAACAGAAGATGGGGGTTGCAACAGGACAACGACCCAAAGCATAGAAGTTAATCAACAACAGAATGGCTGCCTTAAACAGAAGAAAATACGCCTTCTGGAGTGGCCCAGTCAGAGTCGTGACCTCAACCAGATTCAGATGCTGTGGCATGACCTCAAGAAAGCGATTCACACCAGACATCCCAAGAATATTGCTGAACTGAAACTGTTCTGTATAGAGGAATGGTCAAGAATTACTCCTGACCTCTGTGCACGTCTGATCTGCAACTACAGGAAAGGTTTGGTTAAAGTTATTGCTGCCGAAGGAGGTTCAACCAGTTATTAAATCCAAGGGTTCACATACTTTTTCCACCTTCAATGTGAATGTTTACATGGTGTGTTCAATAAAAACATGGTAACATTTAATTCTTTGTGTGTTATTAGTTTAAGCAGACTGTTATTGTCTATTGTTGTGATTTAGATGAATATCAGATCACATTTTATGACCAATTTGTGCAGAAATCCATATCATTCCAAAGGGTTCACGTACTTTTTCTTGCAACTGTATTCATAGGTTGAATTTGAGGATACTGCCAGATATTAAATAATCCTATATACAAATTAAATATCGCTTATTATATGATATTATTGGCAGATATTGACATCATCTACATTATTTGGATGCCATCTTTGATGATGGAACACTATTCGGTTATACTGTAAGTCAGGAGTAAACACATTCCAGGTGTAAGCATTCATGAGATAACATTGCAGAGTTCTTGAATTCTTACAATATGACAGTTGAAGAGTATTGTTGGGGGCGCGAATATTCGAATCGCCCGATCACTGCAGAGGTCCGGCAGTCCCTGATAGCCGGGCCCCTGCTGTATCTGCCGGCATCGCTGTTTACAGCGATGCCAGCGGATTAACCTCTTCTATGCCGCGGTCCGCACTGACCGCGACATAGAAGTGGTTTGCGGCGGGTGAAGCAGCTCATCGAGTCCGCGCGCTGCTGTGGCGGGGACCCAATGCGATGCCATGCAGAGGCTGCCTTCTATGGGTGCCGAGGAGATCCAGCCTCAGGCTGGGTCTCCTAGGCAACCTGTTTGTGTACCACTCACTATAGTACACAAACAGGCAATAGATTACAATACAGATGTATTGTAGTGCATTGCAGAGGGGATCAGACCCCCAAAAGTTGAAGTCCCAGAGTGGGACAGAAATAAAGTTTAAAAAAAAAAAGTACAAAAAAGTTTTGAATACATTTTTTTTTAGTTTCAAGTAAAAAAAAAAAAAAGAAACTCCCCTTTCCCCTGATTTCATAAGAAAAAAATAGAAAAAAAAGAAAAAACACACATTAGATATCGCATCGTCCATAGCGACTGGCTCTATAAATATATCACATGATTCACCCCGTCCGATAGACACCATAAAAAAAAAAACTGTGTAACAAAAAAGCCATTTATGTCACCTTACATCACTAAAAGTGCAACGCCAAGCGATCAAAAAGGCGTATGCCTCCCAAAATAGTACCAATCTAACCGTCACCTCACCCCGCCTACATAGGGCAATCGCCCAAAAAATTAAAAAACTATGGCTCTCAGACTATGGAGACACTAAAGCATGATTCTTTTTGTTTCAAAAATGCTTTTATTGTTTTAAATGTAAAAAAAAAAAAGTATACATATTCGGTATCGCCACGTATGTAAAAACCTGCTCTATAAAAATACCACATGACCTAACCCTTCATGTGAACACAGTAAAAAAAAAAAAAAAGAGGGGTCAAATCAAAACATCATCTCATCCCGCAAAAATGATATACTACCTAAACTATGGCTCTCAGACTATGGTGACACTAAGACATGATTTTGTTTTTGTTTCAAAAATGATATTAGTGTATAAAACTTAAATAAATAAAAAAAAGTATACATATCAGGTATTGCCGTGTCCGTATCAACCTTCTCTATAAAATCTGACATGATTTAACCCCTCAGGTGAACACCGTAAAAAAAAAAAATTAACTGTGTAAGGCCTCATGCACACGGCCGTGTTCCACGGCCGAGAGGGGTCCGTGGTGACCCGGCCGGGAATCCTGCTGACAGCAGGAGCGCACGGCGTCATTGGTTGCTATGACGCCGTGCGCTTCATGCCGCCGCTGTTGTACAGTGATACACTCGTATAGTATTTCAGAATATGGACACACTCAAATCTTTTTTTTCAAAAATGCTTTATTATGTAAAACTGAAACAAACAACCAAAAAAGTAGTAATATTTGGTATTGTTGTGTCCGTATCAACCTTCTCTATAAAAATACCACATGATCTAACCTGTCAGATGAACATTGTAAATGACAACAGCTTTTGTTTGTTACCTTGCCTCACAAAAAGTTTAATATAGAGCAATCAAAAATTATATGTACCATAAAATAGTACCAACAAAACTGCCACCTTATCCCGTAGTTTCCAAAATGGGGTCTTTTTTTGGAGTTTCTACTCTAGGGGTGCATCAGGTGGTCTTCAAATGTGACATGGCAACTTAAAATGATCCCAGTGAAATCTGCCTTCCAAAAAACATATGGCGTTCCTTTCCTTCTGAGTTTTGTTTGGTTGTTAAACCTTGTTTTTTACTGGAAAAAATGGATTAAAATGGAAAATCTGTCAAAAAAGTGAAATTATTAAATTTCATCTACATATTCTTTTAATTCTTGTGGAACACCTAAAGGGTTAAGAAAGTTTGTAAAATCAGTTTTGAATTCCTTGAGGTGTGTAGTTTCTAAAATGTTGTCATGTTTGGGTGGTTTCTGTTATGTAAGCCTCGCAAAGTGACTTCAGACCTGAGCTGGTCCTTTAAAAAGTGGGTTTTGGAAATTGTGAATTTTTCCAAATTTTTGGTAAATTGTTATTTTTTTTTATAAATAAAAATTTAATATTTTGACTCAAATTTACCACTATCATGAAGTACAATATGTGACGAGAAAAAAATGACATCCCTGTCTTTCTCACACATGGGCTTCTCCTAGGAATTGTCTGTATGCAACAAGGTGCATGCCACCATGGACACGTGGAGCAGCTCTTAAGACCAGGGAAAGTATTTGTCTTTAGCATCCCACTGGGTCAATATTTTGCATGGTAGTGGCAACACTGAGAATTTCATCAACTAAAGAACGTGACTTTTAAAATTACCTTTATTATAATAGAAAGGGTATAGGTATACAGTGGGGGAAATAATTATTTGACCCCTCACTGATTTTGTAAGTTTGTCCAATGACAAAGAAATGAAAAGTCTCAGAACAGTATCATTTCAATGGTAGGTTTATTGTAACAGTGGCAGATAGCACATCAAAAGGAAAATCGAAAAAATAACTTTAAATAAAAGATAGCAACTGATTTGCATTTCATTGAGTGAAATAAGTATTTGAACCCTCTAACAAAAAAAGACTTAATACTTGGTGGAAAAACCCTTGTTTGCAAGCACAGAGGTCAAACGTTTCTTGTAATTGATGACCAAGTTTGCGCACATTTTAGGAGGAATGTTGGTCCACTCCTCTTTGCAGATCATCTCTAAATCCCTAAGGTTTCGAGGCTGTCTCTGTGCAACTCTGAGCTTGAGCTCCCTCCATAGGTTTTCGATTGGATTAAGGTCCGGAGACTGACTAGGCCACTCCATGACCTTAATGTGCTTCTTCTTGAGCCACTCCTTTGTTGCCTTTGCTGTATGTTTTGGGTCATTGTCGTGCTGGAACACCCATCCACGACCCATTTTCAGTTTCCTGGCAGAGGGAAGGAGGTTGTCGCTCAGGATTTCACGATACATGGCTCCGTCCATTTTCCCGTTTATGCGAATAAGTTGTCCTGTGCCCTTAGCAGAAAAACACCCCCAAAGCAAAATGTTTCCACCCCCATGCTTGACGGTGGGGACGGTGTTTTGGGGGTCATAGGCAGCATTTTTCTTCCTCCAAACACAGCGAGTTGAGTTAATGCCAAAGAGCTCTATTTTGGTCTCATCAGACCACAGCACCTTCTCCCAGTCACTCTCTGAATCATTCAGGTGTTCATTGGCAAACTTCAGACGGGCCTGCACATGTGCCTTCCTGAGCAGGGGGACCTTGCGAGCCCTGCAGGATTTTAATCCATTGCGGTGTAATGTGTTTCCAATGGTTTTCTTGGTGACTGTGGTCCCTGCTAATTTGAGGTCATTAACTAACTCCTCCCGTGTAGTTCTAGGATGCTTTTTCACCTTTCTCAGAACCATTGACACCCCACGAGGTGAGATCTTGCGTGGAGCCCCAGAGCGAGGTCGATTGATGGTCATTTTGTGCTCCTTCCATTTTCGAACAATCGCACCAACAGTTGTCACCTTCTCTCCCAGCTTCTTGCTAATGGTTTTGTAGCCCATTCCAGCCTTGTGCAGGTCTACAATTTTGTCTCTGACATCCTTGGACAGCTCTTTGGTCTTTCCCATGTTGGAGAGTTTGGAGTCTGCTTGATTGATTGATTCTGTGGACAGGTGTCTTTTATACAGGTGACTAGTTAAGACAGGTGTCCTTAATGAGGGTAACTAATTGAGTAGAAGTGTCTAACCACTCTGTGGGAGCCAGAACTCTTAATGGTTGGTAGGGGTTCAAATACTTATTTCACTCAATGAAATGCAAATCAGTTGCTATCTTTTATTTAAAGTTATTTTTTCGATTTTCCTTTTGATGTGCTATCTGCCACTGTTACAATAAACCTACCATTGAAATGATACTGTTCTGAGACTTTTCATTTCTTTGTCATTGGACAAACTTACAAAATCAGTGCGGGGTCAAATAATTATTTCCCCCACTGTATATACACTGCTCAAAAAAATAAAGGGAACACTTAAACAACACAATGTAACTCCAAGTCAATCGAACTTCTGTGAAATAAAACTGTCCACTTAGGAAGCAACACTGAGTGACAATCAATTTCACATGCTGTTGTGCAAATGGGATAGACAACAGGTGGAAATTATAGACAATTAGCAAGACACCCCCAATAAAGGAATGGTTCTGCAGGTGGTTACCACAGACCACTTCTCAGTTCCTATGCTTCCTGGCTGATGTTTTGGTCACTTTTGAATGCTGGCGGTGCTTTCACTCTAGTGGTAGCATGAGACAGAGTCTACAACCCACACAAGTGGCTCAGGTAGTGCAGCTTATCCAGGATGGCACATCAATGCGAGCTGTGGCAAGAAGGTTTGCTGTGTCTGTCAGCGTAGTGTCCAGAGCATGGAGGCGCTACCAGGAGAAAGGCCAATACATCAGGAGATGTGGAGGAGGCCGTAGGAGGGCAACAACCGAGCAGTAGGACCGCTACCTCTGCCTTTGTGCAAGGAGGAACAGGAGGAGCACTGCCAGAGCCCTGCAAAATGACCTCCAGCAGGCCACAAATGTGCATGTGTCTGCTCAAACGGTCAGAAACAGACTCCATGAGGGTGATATGAGGGCCCGACGCCCACAGGTGGGGGTTGTGCTTACAGCCCAACACCGTGCAGGACGTTTGGCATTTGCCAGAGAACACCAAGATTTGCAAATTCGCCACTGGCGCCCTGTGCTCTTCACAGATGAAAGCAGGTTCACACTGAGCACATGTGACAGACGTGACAGAGTCTGGGGACGTCGTGGAGAACGTTCTGCTGCCTGCAACATCCTCCAGCATGACCGGTTTGGCATTGGGTCAGTAATGGTGTAGGGTGGCATTTCTTTGGAGGGCCGCACAGCCCTCCATGTGCTCGCCAGAGGTAGCCTGACTGCCATTAGGTACCGAGATGAGATCCCTTAGACCCCTTGTGAGACCATATGCTGGTGCGGTTGGCCCTGGGTTCCTCATAATGCAAGACAATGCTAGACCTCATGTGGCTGGAGTGTGTCAGCAGTTCCTGCAAGACGAAGGCATTGATGCTATGGACTGGCCCGCCCGTTCCCCAGACCTGAATCCAATTGAGCACATCTGGGACATCATGTCTCACTCTATCCACCAACGTCACGTTGCACCACAGACTGTCCAGGAGTTGGCAGATGCTTTAGTCCAGGTCTGGGAGGAGATCCCTCAGGAGACCGTCCGCCACCTCATCAGGAGCATGCACAGGCGTTGTAGAGAGGTCATACAGGCACGTGGAGGCCACACACTACTGAGCCTCATTTTGACTTGTTTTAAGGACATTACATCAAAGTTGGATCAGCCTGTAGTGTGTTTTTCCACTTTAATTTTGAGTGTGACTCCAAATCCAGACCTCCATGGGCTGAAAAATTTGATTTCCATTTTTTTTATTTTTGTGTGATTTTGTTGTCAGCACATTCAACTATGTAAAGAACAAAGTATTTCAGAAGAATATTTAATTAACTCAGATCTAGGATGTTTTATTTTTGTGTTCCCTTTATTTTTTTGAGCAGTGTATATACCATTAAATTGTGCACTGCAAATACTTTCATTTCTTTACAGGGGAGTCGTAACCCCTATGAAGACATTCGTAGTGACAGGATAGAAAAACAGGTTCAGAGGGAGAGACCAAGGTCTTATCAAGGGGGCAGGGCAGACCAAACTTACCCTAGTTGCCCTGCAGACTGCTTAGCCCAGGGCGACCCCCTGATGGTGGAGGTTCCCTGTCCCCGAACCTAGTACTATCCGGTCCCTAATAGACCCTAACAAGGGAAAGATAATTACATACAGAGTGTCAATGGTTATCCCAGTAAATGGATGCCACTGCAACGCTCTAAAAAGAGAAACAAAAACCAGACGCGTTTCACCTAGAACTTTCTAGGCTCATCAGGGGGTGATCTCAATACAGAAATAGATAAACCAATTATGATACTAAGTGTGATACTTAGCTCCAAGCAGGATGCAAAAAAGGTTTTGTGGACCACCAGGAATAGGCTGTCCCGCTAAAGATACCTAAAGGGAATGTATGCAAACAATCAGTATAGAGCCCATGTCCTTCAGAGAAAGTATCTATTTATATCATAACAAGGTACATCCAAACATGTGGACAAGTGATGAAGTCCCCACACAAACCAAAATGCTTGAGCCATGGTGTGTCTGGCCGTTGTAGCTCCATTTATTCAAGTCCGTGCGCTTCCCCAGGGCTGACATCCGGACGCCGGAGGCTTACTTCCAGTGTCCGGACCGCACACTGAAGCGCATACCTTCCTATCTACGTCACTTCCGGTGACGTGACACGCATCATGAACCGCATATGGTTCAATGCCGAAACCGGAAGTTCTTATACGTCACCTCCGGATTTGTAATGGAACGCATCCTGGGACGCAAATAGTCTATAGGAGTGCCGGAGATAGTGTAACTAAAAATTAATAATCGGTTAAACATGGGACTATTGATCAGATAGAAATTGCCAATAGACTCAATGTTTTTTATGAAAAAAAATGGCACCCACAAAAAGGCCAGAAAAGTGATGGGACCGTCGCAAACAAATGTCTCCCATAGTAGTCATAGGTATACAAAGGAAAGGATAACAATCACTTGGGTCATCTCCCTAGTAACAATATGGGAAGGGGGAGGACACCAAATTAGGAACGATATGGTGAACTGATATTCGTTCACCAATTATAGGATGCTTCTCGCATCAATGGGGCCAGTTAAAGGGCCACATACAAAGTTTTTAAAATTATTACTGAGGAAAAATATATATTAATGGAACAGGAGATTCAGATAAAACATGTGAAGTTTATTCTTTCATTAAGCCCAAGGGGGGACTGGGACTGAAATCGATAGATCCATGCTGTTTCTTTTTTGAGGATCTTCTTGTCCCAATCACCTCTCCTTTCAGAAAGGGGGACCACCTCAAGAACAGAGAAACGAGCAGAGCCTACATCACCCATATGATAGTTATTAAAATGATGAGCTACAGGCGTGTCTTTTAATTTTTAAATGTCATTAATGTGCTCGCAGTTCCTTCTTCGAAATTCTTTTTTTAGTTTTGCCTATATAGTCCATAGGACATGTACATTGGCAGATGTATACAACGCCTTTCGTTTTACAGTTCGCAAAGTCCCGAATAGCGAAGGGACGTTGTGTGACAGAACAAATTACTGTCTTTGAGGTGTTGATAAAATGACAGGCTTTACAAGATCCGCATTTAAAGACGCCCAGGGGCTTACGGTCTAGCCAAGTACCCTCTCTTTTAGGACCCTCATAGTGACTATAAACTAGTCGATCCCGTAAGCTCCTGCCTTTCCGTTAGGTAACTTGGGGATATTCCTTAATCACCTGTACTAGATCCGGGTCCATCGTGAGTATTGGCCAGTATGTTCTCAAAATGGATACCACCTCCTTGTTACCAGAGTCAAAGGTGGAAATCAGACATATCAGACCCTCGTCTGACTTGTCCCTGGGCTTTGGCCTCAGAGGGTCCTCCCTTTTCCTAGACTCTGCAAATTGAAAGGACTCCCTTAGGAGACTCAGTGGATAGCCTCTCTGTGTCAATCTGTTTTTTTATTTTTTGGATTCAGAGTAGAAATTACCTCCCGAGGAGCAGTTCCTGCGAACCCGTAGATACTGTCCCCAAGTTACCTCTTCACAGCAGTAGGATGGTGACTATCCCAGTGAAGGATGCTGTTAGTAGCTGTCGGTATTCGATGTACCGACGTGCTGAGGGTCCCCTCGGTTTTTCTCACAACCACATCGAGGAACATAGTTTGTTCAGTCTGAGTTTCAAAGGTGAAGCTCAGACCAATATCATTTTGATTTAAGATATTAATGAACTTATGAAAAGCAGGTATACTGCCCTCCCAGATCATAAAAACGTCATCAAAATAACGAGTCCAAAAGGCAATGTTGTCATTCCACCATTGGTGCTGATCTGGGAAGACGTATTTATCCTCCCACCAGCCCAGGAGGAGGTTAGCGTAAGTAGGGGCACATGAATTCCCCATCGCCGTCCCCCTGAGCTGGTGGTAGAAAGAGCCATTAAATAGGAAAAAGTTATGGGTTAAAGTATATTCCAGCAGACATAAGATGAATTCGTTATGTTGGAAAAACGGAGTCCCTCTGGTATTTAAAAAATAAGTAGTAGCTCCAATTCCTTGATCATGCGGAATAGACCTATAGAGCGATTCTACGTCAATGCTAGCCAAGACACTGTTGGGGTTAATAGTTAAGGTTTCTATTTTTTGAAGGAAGTCCATCGTATCCCTAGTAAAAGATAGTAATGTCCAGACAAAGTCTCGAAGTACCTTGTCAAGATAGATTCCACTATGGTGTGTCAGGGAATCAATACCGGATACGATTGGACGACCCCTAAGGGGATGTACCCCTTTATGTATCTTGGGTAGGCAATAAAAGGTTGCAGTTTGAGGGGCTTTTGGAAGTAAGTACTCAAATTCAGTTTTATTGATGATTCCCTGTTGTAAGCCCTGAACTAAAATTTTGGTCAGGTCTGCAAGGAAAATATCAGTGGGATCTGAGGGGATTTTTTTTATAGCTGTTTTTATCATTTAATAATGTCAAACACATTTGTTGATACTTGGGGTGATCCAGGAGTACCAAATTGCCACCCTTGTCAGATTGTTTAATAATTTGATTTTTATTCTTCTCTAAATTTCTTAGGGCTTGGAACTCAGATGCAGACAGATTCGAATGATGAAATTCATTTGTTTGTAACTGTTCTATGTCTGAAATTACCAAACGTAAAAAGATATCAATGTGTTCAGTATTGACCGGTGGTGGCAGTTTGGTACTCAGGGGGCGTAATTCCATGAATGGGCCTTTTCCTGGTGTTCTTGTACCCTCTTCCCATAGTTCAATAAGATTTTGCAAATCAGGGTAATCCTCTGGGTTGATTCCCAGATCCAGGCACGTTTTTTTATTGTTATTTCTAAAAAATTTATGCCATTTTAACTTTATCCCGAATAGATTGAGATCCTTGACCCACGTAAAGGTGTCATATTTTGTCGTGGGGACAAAGGACAGTCCCCTCTGTAGAAGGCTCATCTCCGCTACCGTCAGGTTGTAGTCTGAAAGGTTGATTACCTGCAATTGGTCTGTCAGTTGTTCCTGCTGCGATCCCTTAACTGGTAGGAGACCGGGCCTTTGGCTAAAAAAGAGGAAGATAAAGTGGAGGTTGAGGCAGGCAAAGACACAGTGGTGGCTAATGGTAGGGGGGGGGGATTTTTGTAGTGTGCTGTCTGTTGGGGCCCTGACGGCATAGGGCCTAACTGTCCGCCCCCTTGTCCCCCCCAATAGTTGCCTCTCTGTCCCCTCCATCCCCGCCATCTTTGACCAGCTCTACAGTCGTGGCTAAAAGTTTTGAGAATTACATAAATATTGGAAATTGGAAAAGTTGCTGCTTAAGTTTTTATAATAGCAATTTGCATATACTCCAGAATGTTATGAAGAGTGATCAGATGAATTGCATAGTCCTTCTTTGCCATGAAAATTAACTTAATCCCAAAAAAAACTTTCCACTGCATTTCATTGCTGTCATTAAAGGACCTGCTGAGATCATTTCAGTAATCGTCTTGTTAACTCAGGTGAGAATGTTGACGAGCACAAGGCTGGAGATCATTATGTCAGGCTGATTGGGTTAAAATGGCAGACTTGACATGTTAAAAGGAGGGTGATGCTTGAAATCATTGTTCTTCCATTGTTAACCATGGTGACCTGCAAAGAAACGCGTGCAGCCATCATTGTGTTGCATACAAATGGCTTCACAGGCAAGGATATTGTGGCTACTAAGATTGCACCTCAATCAACAATTTATAGGATCATCAAGAACTTCAAGGAAAGAGGTTCAATTCTTGTTGAGAAGGCTTCAGGGCGTCCAAGAAAGTCCAGCAAGCGCCAGGATAGTCTCCTAAAGAGGATTCAGCTGCGGGATCGGGGTGCCACCAGTGCAGAGCTTGCTCAGGAATGGCAGCAGGCAGGTGTGAGCGCATCTGCACGCACAGTGAGGCGAAGACTTTTGGAAGACTTTTGGCCTGGTGTCAAGAAGGGCAGCAAAGAAACCACTTCTCTCCAAAAAAAACATCAGGGACAGATTTATCTTCTGCAGAAAGTATGGTGAATGGACTGCTGAGGACTGGGGCAAAGTCATATTCTTTGATGAAGCCTCTTTCCGATTGTTTGGGGCATCTGGAAAAAGGCTTGTCCGGAGAAGAAAAGATGAGCGCTACCATCAGTCCTGTGTCATGCCAACAGTAAAGCATCCTGAGACCATTAATGTGTGGGGTTGCTTCTCATCCAAGGGAGTGGGCTCACTCACAATTTTGCCCAAAAACACAGCCATGAATAAAGAATGGTACCAAAACACCCTCCAACAGCAACTTCTTCCAACAATCCAACAACAGTTTGGTGAAGAACAATGCATTTTCCAGCACGATGGAGCACCGTGCCATAAGGCAAAAGTGATAACTAAGTGGCTCGGGGACCAAAACGTTGACATTTTGGGTCCATGGCCTGGAAAGTCCCCAGATCTTAATCCCATTGAGAACTTGTGGTCAATCCTCAAGAGGCGGGTGGACAAACAAAAACCCACTAATTCTGACAAACTCCAAGAAGTGATTATGAAAGAATGGGTTGCTATCAGTCAGGAATTGGCCCAGAAGTTGATTGAGAGCATGCCCAGTCGAATTGCAGAGGTTCTGAAAAAGAAGGGCCAACACTGCAAATACTGACTCTTTGCATAAATGTCATGTAATTGTCGATAAGAGCCTTTGGAATGTATGAAGTGCGTGTAATTATATTTCACTACATCACAGAAACAACTGAAACAAAGATCTAAAAGCAGTTTAGCAGCAAACTTTGTGAAAACTAATATTTGTGTCATTCTCAAAACTTTTGGCCACGACTGTACTGTCTTGTACAGCCTCTAGTGTCATCTCAGAGAGGGTATTCAATGAGGAAGGTAACGTCATCACATCTAAATTGTGCTTGCACACTGTACGAAAAAGCACTGGCCTATGTACAGTACACTCCCAAAGTCCCGACCACCAGAGAGACCAGCGCCTTTTCCTATAGTGTGCAAGTGCATCCACCATTGCTGGATTGCAGGGTGGTTGTACCCCTAGAAACGAGCCAGGTATAATGCGATGGAAAAAATAATCCAGACAGCAAAGGAGGCAATATGGACAATCACAATACATTAGTAAGTGTCTTGTATTAACTTTACGGTAGCTACATGATAAATGTCCAACCCCTTTAATAATAAAATCTTTAAAAAAAGATACAAATACAGAATGAACGGCTGTTGCCAAAGAGCGCAAAAAACGGTGGCTATGAATGTAGTGTTCTTGGATTTTGAAAAGGCATTTGATACTGTTCCTCAAAGAAGTTTAATAGGTAAAATAAGATCTATAGGCTTAGAAAGTTTGTAAGATTGAAAACTGGCTGAATTTTTGGTTAATGATTCCTATTCTGAATGGTCCCGTTATAAGTGATATACCCCAAGGTTCAGTGCTGAGTCCCCTATAAATTTAATTTTTTTTTTATAATATAGAGAGTTGGATTAATAGCACTGTTTATATTTTTTGCAGATGGCACTAAGCTTTCACATTAGCGGCAGGGGACTCCAGCAGGCTGTTTCGGCAGTTGAATAGCCTGTCGGATCCGTCCTGCCACTACTGTAGTTCACATGTGCCCTCGGACTGCCGCTCTGTCCCTATTGACTATAATGGGGGCAGGGGCGGAGTTCCGTCGGCGGCACGGCAGCGCACGGCAAGAGGCAGCAGGACTAAAAGTACTGCATGCAGTACTTTTAGTCCAGCTGCCTCTCGCTGTGCGCTGCTGTGCTGCCGCCAGAACTCTGCCCCCACCCTCATTGTAGTCAATAGGGACAGAGCGGCAGTCCGGGGGCACACGTAAACTAGCGGCAGGACGGATCCGACAGGCTGTTCACCCGCCGGAACAGCATGCTGGAGTCCCCTGCCGCTAGTGTGAAACTAGCCTTAGATGCAATGTGGATAAATGTAAAGTTATGCATCTGGACAGTAATAATCTATGTGCATCATACGTTCTGGGAGATTCCTTTTTTGGAGAAGGATTTGGGTGTACTTGTAGATCATAGACTAAATAACAGCACGCAATTTCAATCAGCAGGATGAGGCTAGCAGGATATTGTCTTTGTATTGAAAGAGGCATGGACTCACATGACAGGGATGTAATACTACCACTTTACAAAGCTTTGCTCCGGCCTCATCTGCACATGCAGTTCAGATCTAGGCACCAGTCTGTATAATGGACTTCCTGGAGCTGTAAAAAGTACAAAGGAGAGCAACTAAGCTGATAAGGGTATAGTCTACCACAACATGTGGTCATAGCAGTAGCAGTGGACAGTTTTAAAAATGCTTATATGATTTAGTATAATTATATAACATTAATCCTTATGAAAATGTGATTCTGAGTCTCAATCCCCTTTTCTAAAATTCACGCCCCAACCCATCCCTTGGTTGAACTTGATGGACTTGTGTCTTTTTTCAACAGTATTAACTATGTAAGTATGTAACTATCTTCAAAAAGGATCTGACCATCTGGATTTCCTAACGTCGGCCATAGCCGTCTACAAGTTGTCTCTTCTAGTGGAAACAGTCCCATGCTGTCTCTGACCCCACGTTTTGATGGTGACTGAAAATATTGCTGCAGTTTCATAAGTCAGTGCACCCCTAATTTTGAGTTATTGCAGTACCAATTTCTGAATGAGCCAAAGTGGTCTTTATTATTTCTCATGTAGCTGGAGAGGCCCTGGCATGGACAAACCCTGTATGAGGGGTAAACCTTTTTTGGACTAATTTGATATAATTGTTGAGGAACTTAGGTGTGCCTTCTCTGTCGCCTCTTCATTTTTACGGCAATGCCAAGGCTCACTTCCAGTTGGCAAATATGCAGTCCAGTTCCAAACACTGGTCTCAGAGCTGGGTTGGAATAATAAGGTTTTGGGTTCTGTCTTTTAGAACTGGCTCTCTGGATAAATTAAAGATGAGCTGGCAGGTCGTGACATCCCAACCTCCCTGGGTGCTCTAAAAATTTTAGCTGTCCGAGTTGACCTCCTCAAAAAGCCAAGAGTCTCTAGAACCTAGGGTTGGTGTGACAGATGTCCCTGGGTGCACATATGTCCTCTCCACAATAGTTTTTCCCAGGGACATTATCCTGTGGTGGTACTTGGTTCATTGTCTCATTGTTCCTTGATTCAGATTCCGCAGATAGTTTTCTGCATCAGGCTATGGTGGACCATTATTGGACTCCAGTTAAAAGTTTGGCGTGACCTTTGGTGGTGATGTTCGATGTTGGAGGAGCTCTGTCCAAGTCACCATGTCCTTGGATCTGCAAGGGGGTGTGTCCCACTCAGAGATCTCTCTACTCTTGGGACAGCAATGGCTCCATAAGCAGAATCCTATTCTGGATTGGAGTTTTGGACAACTTCTTTGTTAGGGATCAGCCAAGTCACTCCAAATGCCTAACTCCTGTTCAGCATGTTCAGCCTCTACCTGTATCTCAAAACCTGAAAGAATTACCAGTGGCCTACTGTCATTTCTGCCTAGTACTCCAGCCTCTGCACCCTTAGGGCCTGTGCGCACTCATCAATGGCCTCGTAAGGGCCAGTACGCGTCCTTCCAAATCCTTACCCAGCCAATAAAAGGGATCTCTGGGTATTTAAGGCACTCTCTCCTGTTGGGCTTCCAAGCTATTCCTACTAAGTATCTAGCCTGTCTGCCTTGTCTGTGTCTTCACTACCACTCTGCCTACCAGTTTACCCTATGTCTCCGACCAGCTAAGCTACAAGTGTGCTGTCTGGGTCTTGAAACCTGCATTTAAGTCTTAGTGACTGTACAGACTATTCCTGCAGTTTTCATGTGGTTTTGGTGCATTTTACATATCCTAAGCACCAGAGTACCTGACCCCAGTAGATGAGCTGCCAACCACACCAGGACTATCCCTGGAGGCAGTGTTGGACTGGGGTGCCTTTATTATTTACAAATGGTCAGTGAGACCAATAAAGCCTTTTTATTCCATGTGCTTTTAACTATCCACTAAAACATAACTTTTATTAGAACTTACACATCTACCGACTTAAAAAATATTTCAAATTGTCAGCTGTGTTACTTGGTTTCTTTGATTCAGTATCCCTATAACACTGTTAGGCTACATGCACACGACCGTAGTGTGATTTGCGGTCCGCAAATCGCGGATCCGCAAAACACGGATGGCGTCCGTGCACGTTCCGCAATTTGCGTAACGGCACGGACAGCCTTTAATATAACTGCCTATTCTTGTCCGCAAAGAGCGGACAAGAATAGGACATGCTATATTTTTTTTGCGGGGCCACGGAACGGAGCAACGGATGCGGACAGCACACGGGGTGCTGTCCGCATCTTTTGCGTCCCCATTGAAGTGAATGGGTCCACATCCGAGCTGCCAAAACTGCGGCTCGGAAGCGGACTAAAACAATGGCCGTGTGCGTGAGGCCTTACTCTCACAGTGTAATGTAGCAACTGCAGGGATATGACGAGCTGTTTCAGTAACTTGCTACTAACACCCTCTTGCTCTGTCCCTGCGCTAATTGTGAAACTTCCTTGTTAGTATATGTCTGATAACCAGTGCACACGTTGTCTAAAAATGATTTAAACACTGCCCCCGACAGGTTTCGCCAGCTAACCTGGCATCTTGAGGGCCAACCAGTAAAATTTATTTTGGGGGCCCACCGTACAGATAAAATCAAATATTACCTGCTCACACAGCAGCAAGATGCTACCAGATGACTGAATATGGGGGTACCTGCAGCGACTTTGAGAAGGTAGATACTGGGGAAAAGAAGACACTGGCAGCTTTCCTCTATACCTAGAAGTCATCTCAGCCAGTGGCGGGTGGGGGTGGAGGGCGGTCCGCCCCGGGTGCCAGCTCTCAAAAGCAATGAGCGCTTCCATCAATACAGATGGAAGCGCTCATTGCTGGAGTGCTGGGAGCTGCGGTCCTGTTACTCACTGCTCAGCTCCCGGCGCTCCTCCCCTCCGTAAGGCCAGGGGCGCACAGAATGGTGAAGCAGGAAGACTTCTCCCCGCTCCACCGTTCAGCCTGCAGGCACGAAAGGCACTGCCGGCCTGTGTGGGTGGAGCCTGCAGCCCGGAAATCTGCATAAGCTCCGGCCACACAGTGCTGCAGAGCGATCTGTGCCTGCAGGGAAGAGAGGTATGTGAGCTTCAGGAGCGGGACAAGGTGAGTAGTAACTGTGTTGTTGTTGTGTTTTTTTTATACAGATTGCTTTATTACTATGGAGGGGGCACAGGGGACTTTATTACCATGGAGGGGGCATAGAGGACTTTATTACTATGGATGGGGCACAGAGAGAATTACTACTATGGAAGTGGCACAGAGGGCATTACTAATGTGAAGGGGGCACAATGGGCATTTTACTATGGAGGGGGCACAGAGCCAGAGGGCATTACTACAATGAAGGGGGCACAGAGGGCATTATTACCGTTAAGGGGGCAAAGTGGGCATTATTACTGTGAAGGGACACGGAGGGCATTATTACTGTGAAGGGGCACAGTGGGCATTATTACTGTGAAAGGGGCACAATGGTGATTTCTACTATGGAGGGGGCACAGAGGGCATTACTAGCACTATTACTAAAAAGGGGGCATAATGGGGATTATTACTATGATGGGGACACAATGGGGATTATTACTATGAAGGGAACACAATGGGGATTATTACTGTGAAGGGGGCACAATGCGGATTATTACTGTGAAGGGGCACAATGGGGATTATTAATGTGAAGGGGGCACAAAGAGGGCATTACAACTTTGAAAGGGGCACAGAGAGGGCATAACTACTGTGAGGGAGTGCCAGAGAAAGGACCCGCACCGGGTGCCACACACCCTAGGAACGCCACTGATCTCATCTCTGATCGTGTCTATAATAATAAACTGGGGAGTTTCTTTAATTATCAAGTTTTTTTTTTTTTATATATGAACATAGGCTGGTTGAGGTGCTGTACATTGAATATACAGTCAGGTCCATAAGTATTGGGACATCTACGCAATTCTAACATTTCTTGCTCTATACACCACCCCAATGGATTTGAAATAAAACAAACAAAATGTGCTTTAACTGCAGACTGTCAGCTTTAATTTGAGGGTATTTACATCCAAATCAGGTGAACGGTGTAGGACTTGCAACAGTTTGCATATGTGCCTCCCATTTGTTGAGGAACCAAAAGTAATGGGACAGAATAATAATCATAAATCAAACTTTCACTTTTTAATACTTGGTTGCAAATCCTTTGCAATCAATTACAGCCTAAAGTCTGGAACGCATAGACATCACCAGATGCTGGGTTTCATCCCTGGTGATGCTCTGTCAGGCCTCTACTGCTACTGTCTTCAGTTCCTGCTTGCTCTTGGGGCATTTTCCCTTCAGTTTTGTCTTCAGCAAGTGAAATGCATGCTCAATTGGATTCAGGTCAGGTGATTGACTTGGCCATTGCATAACATTCCACTTCTTTCCCTTAAAAAACTCTTTGGTTGCTTTTGCAGTCTGCTTTGGGTCATTGTCCATCTGCACTGTGAAGCGCTGTCCAATGAGTTCTGAAGCATTTGGCTGAATATGAGCAGATAATATTGCCTGAAACACTTCAGAATTCATCCTGCTGCTTTTGTCAGCAGTCACATCATCAATAGATACAAGAGAACCAGTTCCATTGGCAGCTATACATGCCCACGCCATGACACTACCACCACCATGCTTCACTGATGAGGTGGTATGCTTAGGATCATGAGCAGTTCCTTTCCTTCTCCATACTCTTCTCTTCCCATCACTCTAGTACAAGTTGATCGTGGTCTCATCTGTCTATAGGATGTTGTTCCAGAACTGTGAAGGCTTTTTTATGTCATTTGGCAAACTCTAATCTGGCCTTCCTGTTTTTGAGGCTCACCAATGGTTTTCATCTTGTGGTGAACCCTCTGTATTCACTCTGGTGAAGTCTTCTCTTGATTGTTGACTTTGACACACATACACCTACCTTCTGGAGAGTGTTCTTGATCTGGCCAACTGTTGTAAAGAGTGGTTTCTTTACCAGGGAAAGAATTCTTCGGTCATCCACCACAATTGTTTTCTGTGGTCTTCCGGGTCTTTTGGTGTTGCTGAGCTCACCGGTGCGTTCCATCTTTTTAAGAATGTTCCAAACAGTTGTTTTGGCCACGCCTAATGTTTTTGCTATCTCTCTGATGGGTTTGTTTTGTTTTTTCAGCCTAATGATGACTTGCTTCACTGATAGTGACAGCTCTTTGGATCTCATCTTGAGAGTTGATAGCAACAGATTCCAAATGCAAATAGCACACTTAAAATGAACTCTGGACCTTTTATCTGCTCATTGTAATTGGGATAATGAGGGAATAACACACACCTGGCCATGGAACAGCTGAGAAACCAATTGTCCCATTACTTTTGGTTCCTTAACAAGTGGGAGGCACATATGCAAACTGTTTTAATTCTTACACCGTTCACCTGATTTGGATGTAAATACCCTCAAATTAAAGCTGACAGTCTGCAGTTAAAGAACATCTTGTTCGTTTCATTTCAAATCCATTGTGGTGGTGTATAGAGCCAAAAATTTTACAATTGTGTCGATGTCCCAATATTTATGGACTGACTGTATGTATGTAGTGCAGTAAGTCTACTTTGTTATGTGCCACTTGTGCAGGGCGTGGGAGACTAGGGGCCCACCTTCCTCAGGGGCCCACCGGGGGATTCACCTGTACCTCTGTGGGCCATTCCGAACCTGCCTGGAGGTAGTGGAAGATGCTTCCCAACAATGAAAGCCAGATTCCTGTTCAGGGTTTAAAGGGTGAGTACCAAGGGAGAGCTAGAATAATGGCCTTAGTGTTAGCTCTGTTCCAAACCGGTTAGGGCTTGTTCACATCACCGTTATGTATTCCGTCATGGCTTTCCGTTATAACGTGGTTATAACGAAAAATAACGGAATCCATAAGACGGAAATCAAAACGGAAATCTTTAGAGGCATTCCGTTTTGATCCGTCATAATAGAAGTACATGTCGACAGAACTCTGCTTTCCATCCAGCATAATGGAAACCAGATGGATCCGTTATGTTTGCTCATATACTTCTATTATGACGGGTCACAACGGAATGCCTCTAAAGGTTTCCGTTTTAATTCCCATCTTATGGATTCCGTTATTTTCCATTATAACCATGTTTAAAGTTTCAAGTAAAAAAAAAAAAGCGTCCATTTCAAGAAAAAAAAGTTAAAAAAATGTAAAGAATAGGGAAAAAGGAAAAGAAGACATATTAGGTATCGCCGCGTCCGTATCAACCGGCTCTATAAAAATATCACATGACCTAACCCCTCAGGTTAGACACAAAAAAAATGTGCAAAAAATTTTTTTTTTGTCACCTTACATCACTAAAAGTGCAACATCAAGCGATCAAAAAGGCATATGTCCCCCAAAATAGTACCAATCTAACTGTCACCTCATCCCGCAAAAATTGAGCCCCAAAACATAAAAATTAACTATGGCTTTCAGACTATGGATACACTAAAACATGATTATTTTTTTTGTTTCAAAAATGCTTTTATTGTGTTAAATGTAAAAAAGTAGACATATTAGGTATCGCCGCATTTGTAACAACCTGCTCTATAAAAATACCACATGACCTAACCCCTCGGGTAAACAACGTAAAAAAATAAAAACGGTGTCAAAAAAAGCCATTTTTGACACCTTACATCACAAAAAGTGTAATAGCAAGTGATCAAAAAGTCATATGCACCCCAAAATAGTGCCAATCAAACCGTCATCTCATCCCGCAAAAATGATACCCTACCTAAGACAATCTCCCAAAAACTGAAAAAACTATGGCTCTCAGACTATGGAGACACTAAAACATGATTTTTCTAAAATGATATCATTGTGTAAAACTTACATAAGTAAAAAAAAGTAGACATATTAGGTATCACCACATCTGTAATGACCTGGTCTATAAAAATATCAGATGACCTAACCCCTCAGGTAAACACCGTAAAAAAAAAAAAAAGTGTAAAAAAAGCCATTTTTTTGTCACCCTGCATCACAAAAAGTGTAATAGCAAGTGATAGAAAAGTGATACCCACCCTAAAATAGTACCAATCAAACAGTCATCTCATACCAAAAAAAATGAGCCCCTACATAAGACAGTGACCCAAAAAATAAAAATAAAAATAAAATATGGCTTTCAGAATATGGAGACACAAAAAAAGATTTTTTTTCAAAAATGCTTTATTATGTAAAACTAAAACAAACAACCCAAAAAAGTACCGTATTTTAGGGCGTACAAGACGACTTTTTAACAGATGAAAATCTTCTCAAAAGTCGGGGGTCGTCTTATACGCTGGGTGTCGTCTTATAAGCCGGTATACGGTGTGCTGAAACTTACAGTACTTACTTCCGGACTGGAGATTAGGACAACACTATTCGCTGATTGTGGGAAACAGCGAATTCTCCATTCTGCGCTTCCACATGTCCCTGCTCTGACTGAACCTCCTGAAGCATGAGCTGGGCAAGCGGGTGAGTGGCACGGGTGGTTTGCTCTTGTGTGGTCTTCATGCTGCCCTGGAGGGTACTGGGGCTGCTACAGTGAGCGGTGAGGATGGGTCTCGGGCGGATGAGGCAGGCGGAGGTGCATCCACGCCATTATCAAAGTAAGAGTCTAACCTGCCCTGCTTTGCTTGGGTCTTCTTCCCCGTGGCTTCATAGTTATGTTTACTAAGGGAGCCGGGCACAATTGGCAGGGGTTTTATGGATTGGGAGAGGAGAACTGGCTTACTTGAAGTCAGATTGTGCCGAAGCTATGCGTTCATGCGGCCATCACGAATGGCTGCCTAGCCACGCCCCCTGGTTGCATAGTCTTATGACAAGACTGTTCGCTGTTTTAAGATTGTGAAAACTCAGATGGTGATGGGGACGCCTCGGGTTAGAATATACCATCGGATCTGAGTTTTCACAATGTCACAACAACCAATAGAGGGCGCTGTTTTTATTCGGTGTGCGTTGGAAGAGGGGTAGTCTTATACTGCGAGTATAGCCCAAACCCTATATTTTAACTGGAAAAGT
Source organism: Bufo bufo (assembly GCF_905171765.1). Classification (NCBI taxonomy): domain Eukaryota; kingdom Metazoa; phylum Chordata; class Amphibia; order Anura; family Bufonidae; genus Bufo; species Bufo bufo. The sequence goes on from NC_053391.1 coordinate 460,536,016, forward strand.
TGGGGGTCGTCTTATATGCCCAGTCGCCTCATACGCCAGAAAATACGGTAGTCATATTCGGTATTGTCTCGTCCGTAACAACCTGCACTATAAAAATTCCACATGATCTAACCTGTCATATGAACATTGTAAATAACAAAAAAAAAAAACGGTGCCAAAACAGCTATTTTTTGTTATCTTGCCTAACCAAAAATCATAAGTACCCTGAAATAGTACTAACAAAACTGCCACCTTATCCCGTAGTTTCCAAAATGGGGTAATTTTTTTGTTGGAGTTTCTACTCTAGGGGTGCATCAGGGAGTCTTCAAATGTGACATGGCAACTTAAAATTATCCCAGTGAAATCTGCCTTCCAAAAACCATATGGCGTTCCTTTCCTTCTGTGCCCTGACGTGTGCCTGTACAGAAGTTTACGACTACATATGGGGTGTTTCTGTAAACTACAGAATCAGGGCAATAAATATTGAGTTTTGTTTGGCTGTTAACCCTTGCTTTGTTAGGCTACTTTCACACTAGCGTTCAGGGCTCCGCTTGTGAGCTCCGTTTGAAGGCTCTCACAAGCGGATGCGGATCCGCTCAGAATGCATCAGTCTGGCAGCGTTCAGCCTCCTCTCAGCAGGCGGACACCCGAACGCTGCTTGCAGCGTTCGGGTGTCTGCCTGGCCGTGCGGAGGCAAACGGATCCGTCCAGACTTACAATGTAAGTCAATGGGGACGGATCCGTTTGAAGTTGACACAATATGGCTCAATTTTCAAACGGATCCGTCCAGACTTTACATTGAAAGTCAATGGGGGACGGATCCGTTTGAAAATTGAGCCATATTGTGTCAACTTTAAACGGATCCGTCCCCATTGACTTACATTGTAAGTCTGAACAACTTTCACACTTAGAATTTTTTCTAAACTATAATGCAGACGGATCCGTTCTGAACGGATCCAAACGTCTGCATTATAGGAGCGTATCCGTCTGTGCAGACACCAGACGGAACCTCTCTGAACGCTAGTGTGAAAGTAGCCTTAGTGGAAAAAAATTATTAAAATAGAAAATCTGCCAAAAAAGTGAAATTCAGAAATTTCATCTTCATTTTCCATTAATTCTTGTGGAACACCTAAAGGGTTAACAAAGTTAGTAAAATCAGCTTTGAATACCTTGAGGGGTGTAGTTTTGAAAATGGTGTCATTTTTGGGTGGTTTCTATTATGTAAGCCTCACAAAGTGACTTCAGACCTGAACTGGTCCTTAAAAAGTTTTGCTTCTAAACTTCTAAGCCTTCTAACGTGCCCAAAAAATAAAATGGCATTCACAAAATTATCCAAACATGAAGTAGACATATGGGGAATGTAATGTAGTAACTATTTTTGGAGTTATTACTATCTATTATAAAAGTAGAGAAATTGAAATTTGCAAATGTATTTAAAAATTTTGGTAAATTTGTTTGTTTTTTTTACTCAATTTTACCACTGTCATGAAGTAAAAGATGTGATGAGAAAACAGTCTCAGAATGGCCTGGATAAGTAAAAGCTTTTTAAAGTTAGTACCACATAAAGTGATAAAGTGTCAGATTTGCTAAAAATGGCCTGGGGTGAAAGGTGAAAAATGGCTTGGTCCTGAAAGAGTTAAGGAATAATGTTTGGCCTGCTTATTTAGTAACAAGTTTCAGTTGTTTTCCCAATACCATCATGTGTTTAAAAACAATAAGCCATCGGTGGCACCATGGGTTTCCAACCGCCCAGCCCAGGAGGGTTGGCCTTTTCTGGTGAGACACGCCTTGGCCTGTTGGGATTATTGGACCTCGAAATTTCAGATTTCGCACAAAAAAGGTCCTATGACCCCAATCATGAGCAACCCTAATTTTCTTATAGGGAAAGGGCACTTAATCTTAAGGGCACAAATCCCAATGTCCTAGGGTCTGGGACGCTATGGCACAAAAACACCTACAAAATGATGACTCCCTTGTACCTGAGGATAGACGAAATGGCTCCATGTGGCTTACATATGTTCAGATAAGATCTTTAATACACAGCTTATTCGACCGAAGGTCATGTCCTGATCTGACAGCTTTTGATAACATTTATGTGAAGCCTGATGTTCATTAGTGTTAAGCGCGAATATTCAAATTGCGAATTTTTATCGCGAATATCGCAACTTCGAGAATTCGCGAAGAATAAGAATATTTGCCTCTATATTCGTTAAAACGAAATTTCGTTTCCTTTTAAGCTAATAAAATAATAGAAATATAATTTATTAGGCCCAATGCATTTAGAACAACTCACATATTATAAATCGCACACAAGCTGTAAGCAAAAGCAGCTAACAGTAGTTTGGATGAGCCAGCTAACCATTACACGAACAGAATTTTTTTACGAATTTAATGGAATTTAATGGTAGCGAATTTTCGCATACAATATAAGAAAGAGTCAAAATTATATGAGTAACTGAACGCTTTTTACATGTCAAGTGAATTCTCGGCACGGTTGCTTGTCATGGAACATAACCTAGCCTTTGCGAAAAAAAAAAACGTCTTTACAACATGCGATCCGCACACAAGCTTTAAGCATTAGCAATAAGCATAGTAATACTTGACTGATGAAATGACTTGAAATTTTTCGAAAATAGTGCTATATACGAAAATCAAGAATATAGCACTATATTCGAAAAATACGGAATGCCGTATTTTTCGAATATAGTGCTATATTCTTGATTTTCGTATATAGCACTATTTTCGAAAAATTTCGAGTCATTAAAAAAACACATCGGATATAGTGCTTTAGTATTTTCTAAATCTTTAATTTAATTTTTACTAATATTGGCTAGGCTATATTTCAATAACATTGTGTTTTATAATATTAGTCTGATTTTATATTGCAATATAGAGAATATTCGAAACCTTTATTGTATAAATTGAACAGTGAACACAGAACACTAAAGACATTTAGAAATTCGCAAATTCGCGAATAATAAATCGCATATTATTCACATTATATTGGCAAACTTACGAATATTCGATTTCGGCGAATCTAATACGAATATTCTAACGAATATTCGCAAAATATCGCGAAATCGAATATGGCACCTCAAGCTCATCCCTAATGTTCATTACAAGCTCATTACACAGTTCTATGGGCTTCTAATGGACTGTAGTAGTCCTGATTTAGCTCCGTTCTTTAAAAAATGGGAGTCTGATCTACAGTTGTCCTTTTCATCGGAGGATGTTCTTAAGGTGTGTGCACTCTCTCATGGATTGTCTATAGCTGCTCACGCGAAGGAGAAGAACTTTAAGATCCTAGCCAGATGGTATTATTGCCCCTCGACTCTAAACAAGATGTTCCCGAATGTCTCTAACCTGTGCTGGAGATGTAATTCGGAGGTGGGTTCGATGTTGCACATATGGTGGGGATGTCCAATAATAAAAAAAAATTGGGACCCAACTCTCCTAAGATTGCCCTTCTATCGCTTATCCCAGGCTCGATAGCTAGTCTAAAGAAAAATCTGTTGCGGTTCTTTCTAGTGGCAGCACGTATGGTTATTCCACGTCAGTGGAAAAAGGTGGATGCTCCCTCTCTCTGTGCATGGGCGTCCAAACTCAGGCATTTGTTAAGAATGGAAGAACTTACAGCACTTTCGCAGGGTATGGAGAGTCTATTCTATAGTAGGTGGAATACTTTGGTGGATTTTGTCCACTCTTCTGAGTTTTCAAGGCTACTGGGAGAACTCAATAATACAGAGGAACTCAGGGAATAATAGTTTTGCAGCACGTTTCTATATTCCTCTCTCTTACAATTACCTTTTCCTAACCTATATATCATATATAGATTACTTCCTATTTAAGGGTCTTTTTTTGCTCTCTTTTTCTGGGCCCTAACGGTTCGGTTTATTTTTCATAAATGTTATAGGTGAGATGACTTCTGTTGACTCTTTAGCGTCCTTTGGGGTGGGGTACTACAATTCTAAATTGATGTATAATATGTACAATGTCGCTTGTTTGAGAATATTCTCTACACTTTTCTAGTGCTGTCTATTCACTTTTCTCATTTGTATACATTGATTGTCACTGAAAATGTGGATCCTGCGTGATCCTTTACTGATATTTGGATCTTTTTGCTGTTTGCTCATATGCTCATTATACGAGATTGATATTTTGGAAAATAATAAAGTGAAGTAAACATAAAAACAATAAGCCACATTTTTGGGAAAAAAAAATTATTTTAAAAAAGCACTAATTCAACCGTGTTGTGTGTTTTTAAACAGGTTGTTGTAACATCATCAACCATACATTTATCCATAGCTATATATGTCAGTGTCAGTCTGGCATTATTTACTATTACTGAATTTGCATTAAAGAGCTTTAAAGGGGAAAGAAAAAGAGAGAAATATACAGTACAGACCAAAAGTTTGGACACACCTTCTCATTCAAAGAGTTTTCTTTATTTTCATGACTATGAAGGCATCAAAACTATGAATTAACACATGTGGAATTATATACATAACAAACAAGTGTGAAACAACTGAAAATATGTCATATTTTGCTTTGATTACTGCTTTGCACACTCTTGGCATTCTCTTGATGAGCTTCAAGAGGTAGTCCCCTGAAATGGTCTTCCAACAGTCTTGAAGGAGTTCCCAGAGATGCTTAGCACTTGTTGGCCCTTTTGCCTTCACTCTGCGGTCCAGCTCACCCCAAACCATCTCGATTGGGTTCAGGTCCGGTGACTGTGGAGGCCAGGTCATCTGGCGCAGCACCCCATCACTCTCCTTCATGGTCAAATAGCCCTTACTTTCAAAGTTTTCCCAATTTTTCGGCTGACTGACTGACCTTCATTTCTTAAAGTAATGATGGCCACTCGTTTTTCTTTACTTTCTTTGCTGCTTTTTTCTTGCCATAATACAAATTCTAACAGTCTATTCAGTAGGACTATCAGCTGTGTATCCACCTGACTTCTCCTCAACGCAACTGATGGTCCCAACCCCATTTATAAGGCAAGAAATCCCACTTATTAAACCTGACAGGGCACACCTGTGAAGTGAAAACCATTTCAGGGGACTACCTCTTGAAGCTCATCAAGAGAATGCCAAGAGTGTGCAAAGCAGTAATCAAAGCAAAAGGTGGCTACTTTGAAGAACCTAGAATATGACATATTTTCAGTTGTTTCACACTTGTTTGTTATGTATATAACTCCACATGTGTTAATTCATAGTTTTGATGCCTTCAGTGTGAATCTACAATTTTCATAGTCATGAAAATAAAGAAAACTCTTTGAATGAGAAGGTGTGTCCAAACTTTTGGTCTGTACTGTATTTAAAAAATATAAATAAAAAAGAGAGAAAGACAAGAGAAAAAGTCATAGAAGAATGGCTTTGGGTAGAATATGTTTAGACCTGAATCAAATTTTTTGACAGATTATTATTATTTTTTTTTAGAACTGGACCCATAACAAATTTCAAGAAATTCGCTCATCTCTAGATAAAGATACTAAAACCATATTCAAATGCATTTTATGTAATTTGCACATGTGTAAAAAATGGTCAAGCAACAAAATTGGGCAGTATCCATCAGTGTGACCTATGTTGCTCTGGAATCACTAATATTTTAAGTAGGTCAGATGATGTTGGCAGGGACTTTACATTTGCTGGTACAGTACATTCAGTTGTGGTTTTAGGATTAGACTGGTGTCATTTAATCATTTGCATGTCTGAGCAGTGCGAGCATTTGCCAGATCTAAAAACAGGATGAAGAAGTAACATAGAAAAAGCAACACAGCTATACAAAAAATATTCGTACATTGTGCTTACATGTATATGGGATATTAAGGGAGCTGTTTTCATGCTCACAAATTATCGTAAATGGTTAGCGATGATCTGTTCAATTGTCGGCCCATGTAAAGGGCCCTTAAGAAGTAGTCATTTAAAAAAAAGATTTACTCCAAAAGATGCATATTTTATTCTGCTTAGCATCTGTAATATGTAGTTTAGTATCTGCCTTTGCAAACTGAATGCTCAGTGTGCTCACTTTAACAAAGGCTTATGAAAGCAACATTGTGTAACCTACAATATAACGTGTGAAAACATTTCTAAAAATTGTTTTCAGAAAATGTCAGTTATTAATAATAAGCAGACATTGACAGTAGTATTATGCTACATTACCTGATTTTACACTTCAGAAATCTTATCCTGTAATTAGCGTTGAGCAAAGCGAAGAATTCAAAGTGGAATTCAGTCCAAAGTTTAGGAAAACTGTGATTCGCAACAAAGACTAATTTCCTTGCTCTTCGTGGTAACGAATCAGTTTTTCCTAAAATGACTGCTGCACATGTTACAAAGTAAAAGTATAGAGCCCAGGAAAACAAGATTACCCATAAAGCCATGCAGACAGCCAATCCGCAGATATCCAGCCCCTGTGATGTCACAAGGGGCATAGCTATAGGTGAAGCAGTGGAAGTGGCTGCTTTGGGGCCCTGACCCAGAAGGGGCCCATCCAGGAGGAGGAGGACTAAAAGAAGGGGTTGCGAAAAAATTACTGGGGGAGGGGGGCCCCATTCAAAAATTTGCTGTGGAGCCCAGTAATTTCTAGCTACGCCACTGGATGTCACAGCCCTATAAAACCCTCATCCCACTAGGGACAGTGTTGCTGAAAACAATTAATAGAAGAATACTGGAGACAGTGCAGGGAGAGAGCAGGAAGACTTATTATATGTCAGATTTATTTATTTATTCCTACATTTACTTATTCCTGTATCAGCCATAACTGTAATTCAATACTAATAAGATGGAAGCCTCAATTATTCCGGTGCCTGCCTGCCAACCAATACCATCCAGTCTGCACCCCTTATGGGGGCAGGGTCTTAATGATGACCATCCTCCTCTTTTGCTGGCTTTACTTCTTCCAAATCATCCTTCAAAGTCTCCATGTCCTAGAATAGTCAGCAGGATGCAGAAAGAGGAGGAGCTGGATGTTCCTGATGACATATTCTCATTATTAGATGATGTTGAAAAGGAAGAAAGGCAGGTGGCAGAAGAAGGGCACCCACCTCAAGGGCCGGAGACCACTGGGATTGGAGAAGTGGGTATGCCAGCATATTGTCCCCCAAACCTAACAAGCCAATCCCCATAGCAGCCATACCAGCAACAGTCCTGTTCAAAGGTTCCACGCAGCCATTAACAATGAGGAGGGACTATACAGTGCCGTCTTTATTATTACATGAAAGGCAGCTGCAGGCTAATTGGCCATGCAGTTCTTCACTGCAGCATGGCAGCAACCCGCCTGCAGCACAGCCGCTCCATGTGGCCGTACCCTAAGGCAGAGTGGCCTGGGTATACCTGATTTATAGTGATTCGTGACAATTGAATTTGGACAAAATCATACTTCTTGGCTAACTTCGGCTAAGTTGCTGAATCAAAACTTCGCCATCTCTACCTGTAATATAATAGACAGATGTGCAAGGCCTGATGATAAAATGGAATAACTTTAAGCAACTTCAGGCAAATAATAATTTGAGGGTGTTTAATATTTGTATTAATTATTCTAATTATAACAATGTCACTCATGGTAAATGGAACTTGAAATAATTAAAGGGAGTCTACTACCTCCCACAAGCATCGTTAAAGGGGTTATCTCATCTCCCTAGTTACTGGCTGCCTCGCTGCTCTCAGGGCCTCTCTTCCCTGCTAGCTGGGGGCGGAGCTGAACTCTGAGATACAAAGCAAGGCAAGCCTGGCAGGAAGCAGGAAGGAAGAAACCCCGCCCCTTGTCTGTGCGGAGAGCAGAGCAGATCGTCACATGCAATGGTAACTTGCTTGTCACCATCTGTTCTGTGTGCTGTGTAAAGGTTCCCCCTCCCGTCATCAACGCACAATTTACTCTGCCCAGTAATGACTGTAAACTATTTTCCCTGTCACTGCCTCCCTGCAATGTGGTTTTATGTATGTCATATCTTCTCAGATGTATTGGCCCCCTCCTCCAGTATTCATGTAATTATGATGCTCTGCCCCCCCCCCCCCCCACTGATCGTGTCTGTATAATTAATAGTGGTAGGTTGTGGTGGCTCACTAGCAAGTAGTTAAGGTATGGTGCTGCAAGCTCATATAGAGGGAATCACCCCACCCTCTCTTAAAAGGCAAATGTAGTAATAGGAAAATGAGCGAGCACTTGGCAACCAAATTGACATGTGCAGAAAATATTTATTAAATCCCCATAAAATACAAGTAATAAAATTTATAAGAACAATGTAGCAATAATATACAACATTACAATCACATATATTGTGGTAGATATGATCGATACTATATTCAATAAAAATATATTCGATAGAAATATTCGATAAATTGAATGGTAGAAAATTCTATGTTGAAATATTCGATAGAATATTCGATACCACTCAATAGTTTCGATAAATTCAATAATATATATCACACCAAAAAACTTCAAGTATATGCTGTTATTTGGGAAGAGGGGGTATTATCTTCAAGCACTCTATTCCAATTTGGGAAACTGAATGTCACTGAAAATGTTGTAGGTGTATTCACTGGGAGCTCAATATGTTCATAAAGTGTCCACAGGAATCCTGATAATGTGAAAAGTCTCTTATAGCATATCCTTTTAAGGTCGATATGAACTTTGAATCGAAGAAAACTTTAAATCGATATTTGGCTTACCGTCTAGCATCTGTTGTCTCCCTATTGCTTCAATGGAGCTTTAAATATTTGCCGGCTTATTCAGTCGCTCCATACAGCAAGCTGGTTTAAATTTTGCGAGAGTTCCAAAGATCGCGGGAGTTGCCACTCTGTTCTGCAATTTCCTTCGGTGCAGCTTTCGACGATAAGAATAGTTATTCCTTTACTGTAGAAATTTTCTTCTGTATGGCCATACAGTATTATCGGAGGCTTTTCAATGCAGGTACATCACTTGTTTCACCATACGCGTTACGGGTAGATTCACTCTCCCTGAGGAAGGGACCACTGAGGAAGGGAGCGTGAATCTACCCGTAACGCGTATGGTGAAACAAGTGATGTACCTGCATTGAAAAGCCTCCGATAATACTGTATGGCCATACAGAAGAAAATTTCTACAGTAAAGGATTAACTATTCTTATCGTCAAAAGCTGCACCAAAGGAAATTGCGGAACAGAGTGGCAACTCCCGCGATCTTTGGAACTCCCGCGAAATTTAAACCAGCTTGCTGTATGGAGCGACTGAATAAGCCGGCAAATATTTAAAGCTCCATTGAAGCAATAGGGAGACAGCAGACGCTAGACGGTAAGCCAAATATCGATTTAAAGTTTTCTTTGATTCAAAGCTCATATCGACCTTAAAAGGATATGCTATAAGAGACTTTTCACATTATCAGGATTCCTGTGGACACTTTATGAACATATTGCGCTCCCAGTGAATACAACATTTTCAGTGACATTCAGTTTCCCAAACTGGGATAGAGCGCTAGAAGATAATACCCCCTCTTTCCCAAATAACAGCATATACTTGAAGTTTTTTGGTGTGATATATATTATTGAATTTATGGACACTATTGAGTGGTATCGTGTCTGTATAATTCTCTGCCATCCTCCTCCATTATTCATCTCATTATTTTGTGCTGCCCCCTCCCCCACTGATCGTGTCTGTATCTTTATATATCACAGTTACAGGGCTGTAGAACATGCCCTGTAACTGTGATAATGATCCCAGCAAGGTGGCCGGGGCCAGGAGTGAATGCACATGCGTGAGTGTTTGTGCACGCTCACTCCTGTGAAACCCGGCCACCTCTGCAGCCAGAGAATAAATAAGAAGTGCTTGCACGGACACCGCTCCTAACGTTATAGCGGTGGCCGTAGCATCCAATTTGGGGGTATAAATGTGAGATTTACAGGAGTTACATCCTGTTTTGATAATTAAAGTATATTGAAGAAATGTTTAATGGCTTTAAAGGGAACCTGTCATCAACTTTATGCTGACCTCACTGAGAGCAGCATAAATTAGTGACAAAAATGCTGATTTCAGAGGTGTGTCACTCAAGAGCTAAAAGTAAGTGGTTACCGAGAACTGGCATCATAATCATTCCAGCACAGGCCTTGTAATGAGTCAAATCTACCTGAGAAGAGTCATGGTTATTCATAGTCTCCTCGCCCACCTGCTGATGATTGGCAGTTCTCTCCTAGAGATAAAGGGAGAAAACTACATAGAAGACTGTCAGTCATCAGCAGGTGGGCAGGGACAGCAGGAGATCATGAATAACCATGACTCTCCTCAGGTGGCCGTGACTCTTTTCCAGACCCATTCTGCAATGATTGTGATGTTGGTTCTCGGCAACCACTTACTTTTAACTTATAAATGACAGACCCCTGAAATCAACTCACCTGTCTCCACTTTATTCTGCCAATAGTATGGGCAGCATAAAGTTGATGACAGGTTCCCTTTAAGTGCAGTACATTCATAGTACTGCTGGAATAAACTCCAGATCACTAATTAATATGTTGATAGTCACCACTATGCGAGGTGCCACTAGAATACCTTGAGAGGAGTTTTGAATGGGCTCTCAGAGGGCACTTTCAATTATGAGCATAAGCTAATAATATCCTCAGGAAAGGCCATCAATATCTCCTCTGCATCAATATCTGCAGCACAGCTCACAACCTACTTCAATGGAAGCGGCTCTGCAGTAACCAGCTCTACACAATGGACAGAGCTGTTTAGTACCGGCACTGATGTCCAGTGCCAGAGCTACACTGAAATAGCTAATTGGCAGAGGTTTAGGGAGTTGGACTCCCACCAATCAGATATTGATAGCCTACCCTGAGGATATGCCATCAATAACACAATTCTGGAATATCCCTTTAAGGTGCATACTACTACTACTAAGATGAAGTATTTAGGAGTCCAAAAATGAAGATCAGATAAGGGCAACTGTCAAATCGCTATTTAATATAATCAGCAAAAATGTAACTACCTTAGTCTCACTTGGGCCATATAACCTAGTCTATGTTAAAAACTGTAAAAATTATTAAAATCATTCATTCATTCTCAATTCATCAAATGAAATTCTACTAATGAGCATTAACTAACTATTCCTCATGGAAAACAAAAAGGCCTTGCTTAGATGACTTAAAAGTCATAATCACTGCTCCGATTTTCCTGACCTATCAATCAAGCGAGTGGTTTCCAACCTGAGGCCCTGTAGCTTTTGCAAAACTACAACTTTCAGCAAGCAGGATGTGAGGACATAAGAGGAACTGTAGTTTTGTAACAGCTGGAGAGTCACAGGTTGGAGTTCGCTCATCTTGGCTGACACAAAAGCTTACATCTCATTATTTAGATTCAACAGTAGAAAATGCAGAAAAGTAACAATTTAAATAAAGTGTGATTGTGTTGAATTATTATACGCCAGTTGGTCAGCTAGGGTGGGTTCACCCTACTTTTTACAATGAAACTCTATGGTGAACGAATGCCACTGTATAGCATCAGTCTCAGGCATCCATTAACGTAAACGTTTTTTGTATATGTTAAAAGGATGGGAAAAACATGATGTAAACCCAGCCTCAGGCTAGCCATAGACTGAATAAGCCAACAACTATCCCTTCCGATCCCCCATAAACACACAGACTCAGCTTGGCTGAGTGTCCACGTGTTCTGAATGGGGAGAAGGGGATAATCAACTTAGGCTGCCCTCATACACATTCGATAGCCAGTTTATCCTGCGTTCAGCCACTTTTGTATGGTCAGCTTGGTTTAGTAAGCATGAAGAAACTACAGTTTGTTTGCACCCGAATCACCGGTCAACCCTATAATAGCTACAGATAAAAGTGTACATGAATTCAAAGAATAGTTCTTTCTAAACGATGTTGTTTTATCACACATCTGGAGATGTTATACATGATGCTAATTGGAGGAAGTCTCAATTACTGTCAAATATTTCAGGGTCAAAAACTGGACCAACCAATGTTAAATTGTCTGAAATATTAAAGAATACAATAAAATAAAATAAATATTAATCTTTTGTACTAATTTGATATGTTTGTATTTGCACTTTGGAAAAGTACCAATAAGGCCCCCTTCACATATGTCCAATAATCTGGCTCAGTTCCCCTCGACAAGAAGCAGAACTTGCTGGAGAGGAACTGAGCCAGAACGGATCTTAGAGTTTCCTATGGGACTGTGCACATACATCAGTTGTAATGCCGGATGTCAAATAGCGCCAAACACAGCATTTTCCTGTCCAGCGCTATCAGTAGATAAAGGCTGGATCTGTGCATTGTGTTATCAGTTGTATCCGGTCCCTGGCCTAAAATAACTGACCAGACAAAGTTGATACAGTATATGTGAATAGGGCCTAAAAAAGAAACATTTAAAACTCCTGATAATAAATGATGTTCAACTTTTTGAGCCTTTGTAAAATGTGTTGATATAACATGTGCTGTTCTCTTGCAAAACCGTGGCCTCAGCTACTTTACTTCCAGCGCTTTAGCATGAAATATCGCATTCCATATAATTACTGCATTAACACAATGTGTCTTGAATAATATCTGTCCTTAACAGGAAAGTCCCCAAGTTTTGCTTCACAAAATTCACAAAACATGAAATGTGGAAAATGATGCTTTGTGCTAGAAAATGTTTCCATGCCACATTCTTATTTTTTAACTATAAAAACACTTTACACATATATAATGTACATCATGCGTTCCAATGTTTTATATTCCTATTCTTATAGACCAAAACACATATATTAACATATTTATAGGTCCATTAATAAAACTTCAATGAATTGTTTGTATAGCTTAAAGTGGTCAGCCAGGAATTTGATGTTGATGGCCCATCCTCAGGATAGATCATTAATATTAGATCAGCAGGAGTCCCCCTCCTGGCGTTCCCACTGATCAACTGGTCGAAGAGGCCACTGCACTCACTAGAGCCCTGAATCTCTTCACAATTTACCAAGCTTTTCCTAGGCCACCGTACATTGGTCATGTGGCCCAAGCATAGCTTAGTGAGGCTGAGCTGCAATACCAAGCACATCCGCTATGCAATGTATGTCGCTGTGCTTCGTAAAATGTTAAGAGATCGCAGAGCACATCAGAGCAGTATCTTAAGCTTCCTTGTTCTCGGCTGGGATGCCAGAATCAATATCAAATTCCCATATAACTCCTTTAAATTTTATTAATAGATCTATGTCCTGTAGTGTATACAACATAAAAAAGAGAGTACCTACTGTCACCCACTTGCTAGAAAGGCGGCTGATCTTGCTTTGTGTAAATGACATTGATTCACAAACCAAATAAAATGTTATTAAATATATATATATATATATATATATATACAGTACAGACCAAAAGTTTGGACACACCTTCTCATTTAACGAGTTTTCTTTATTTTCATGACTATGAAGGCATCAAAACTATGAATTAACACATGTGGAATTATATACATAACAAACAAGTGTGAAACAACTGAAAATACGTCATATTCTAGGTTCTTCAAAGTAGCCACCTTTTGCTTTGATTACTGCTTTGCACACTCTTGGCATTCTCTTCTGATGAGCTTCAAGAGGTAGTCCCCTGAAATGGTCTTCCAACAGTCTTGAAGGAGTTCCCAGAGATGCTTAGCACTTGTTGGCCCTTTTGCCTTCACTCTGCGGTCCAGCTCACCCCAAACCATCTCGATTGGGTTCAGGTCCGGTGACTGTGGAGGCCAGGTCATCTGGTGCAGCACCCCATCACTCTCCTTCATGGTCAAATAGCCCTTACTTTCAAAGTTTTCCCAATTTTTCGGCTGACTGACTGACCTTCATTTCTTAAAGTAATGATGGCCACTCGTTTTTCTTTACTTAGCTGCTTTTTTCTTGCCATAATACAAATTCTAACAGTCTTTTCAGTAGGACTATCAGCTGTATCCACCTGACTTCTCCTCAACGCCACTGATGGTCCCAACCCCATTTATAAGGCAATAAATCCCACTTATTAAACCTATCAGGGCACACCTGTGAAGTGAAAATAATTTCAGGGGATTACCTCTTGAAGCTCATCAAGTGAATGCCAAGAGCGTGCAAAGCAGTAATCAAAGCAAAAGGTGGCTACTTTGAAGAACCTAGAATATGACATATTTTCAGTTGTTTCACACTTGTTTGTTATGTATATAATTCCACATGTGTTAATTCATAGTTTTGATGCCTTCAGTGTGAATCTACAATTTTCATAGTCAAATAAAGAAAACTCTTTTATCTTAAAATAAATTTAGGGCTGTGTTAAATGGAGTAAAGATATCCGAAAATATTACCACAAATGTTGACAACTCTAACAATTGTAAAAAGGGGACATGGCCAAGCATTCTCTATACATCAGAATTCCAGCTATTTATACTGGAAAACAGGGTGCTTGTTCAGTCACATTTATCCAGCATATCGCAAATTCAGGAGCATCAAAATGCAAAAAAAAAGCTAAATGCTAGACATTTAGTCTACACTGCATACTGGAATTCCCAAACTAATACTATTGCTATTACTCATATTGGTAAATATATGTTATGTTGCCATCACTGATCAATCGTACAAATGAAATTAATTCAATCAAGAGCAATGTATATTTTTTGTTAACTGCATTTCTGTATAAAGAAGCACAAAAACATTATGCTAAATATGATTAACCATGACCTTCAAACATCTAATCCTGTCAAGTAATCTGGTCATGTGATCTTTGGCTAATCATAGCATTCCCAAACACACGTCTTCGTATCTGGTAAATTTTCAAAAGCATCAATTGGATCATATTGCCTAGTTAAGGGGAATCAAATGCTTACTTCAAATCCCTTTCTCTTCTTCAAGCGTTTCTTGTTGAGCTTCTTACAAGCATACATTTTACCAGTCGCCCTCATTTGGGAAGCAGACACTTCCCCAAATCCACCTTTCCCAAGAATTCTGAAGTCCATAAACCAGTCCTCTCCAACAGGCTGAGATTCTAGCCATTTCCATTGCAGAAATCTTGAAAAGTATTTGCTTTCCTTGTATTGTTGAAATGCATTTTCCTTTAAATAATCGGCAGTAGACTGAAGCAGTGGTTTAAAGAGCCCATCAGGAACTTTGTTGGATTCCTCCACCACTTGGGCAATAGCCTTGTCATCTAAATAGTGACAAAAATGCTTAGAATGGCTGTCCAGATATTTGTTAACGATGCACTTGGCTTTCTGCAAACGATCATCATCCTCCGCTGTATCATAATCCTCAATATCAATCCAGATATTCAGTGCAGGAACAAACTGATCGATTGTTCCCAAAAACTCCTGGAACAACTTCTTTCCAATGGGCTGCTTTTGACAAATATTTTCAAATTCTATATCAATCTGATTCTTCAGATGTTCACACTCTGCGAGGGGAGGCAGCTTTAACTTGGAACGAAACTTCTTATTCCGAGTAATTTGAGGATTGAAGCCCCCATCAAAGCTACCACGTGCAGTAATATATGCAGAATTGGCTACCACTGTTTCCAGTGCCCCAAAATCCATCTTTGATTGTTTAGTCTCCTTAATCAAACATGAACCACTTGGTAGCTACACAAAGCAAATCTTGACTGAAAGGAAGATCTTCCCACTGCATTCAGTACTTCCAGGCTTAGCAAAATCCCTTTGATCGAGGTAGAATTATAGACTAAGGTCTTCAATTGGGTATTGCTTGTCTATGAAACTGTGCATGAGGAAATATTAGACCAAACAGCTCATAGCCTAAAAGGTTAAAAAAAAATATAAAAAAATAAAAGTAGAAAAAAGCAGTCAATGTGCAGTGAAAATCACCTCAGACGTAAAATAGTAATCCAGATCCTATGTGATATAATGTAAGAATGTCCTATTAAATGAGATAGCTAAATGACAGGTGAGAAACTAATATCCCTGACTCAACACCTCTGTAAACTCTTTATCCACTTAGGCAGATAATTCGACTCTCATTCCCTCTCTCTCTCTCTCTGCATCATTATCTCAAGGAGATATACTCTGTTCTTCTGGTGCAGAATGTTAATATCAATCTCGGAATTAAAAATTACATATTTCTTAATTACAGGACTAGTTTATTAATTATTGCAGCCACTATATAAAAGCCAAAAATGGAAATTCAAATAGTAAATCTGAAAACACATTTAACAAACTACAGTATGTAGTGCCGCCTGATATATACATATATTCAAAGATAGATATATAGATATTCAAAAGAGTGATTTTTCAGGGAGGCACAAAAGTGCTAAACTTCTGAAAAGCAACATTTGACTAGCTTAGAGTCTATTAGTCTCACTAAGGGTCCATTCACACGTCCGTAAGTGTTTTGTGGATCCACGGATCCGCAAAACACGGACACCGGCAATGTGCGTTCCGCATTTTGCGGACCGCACATCGCCGGCACTTAATAGAAAATGCCTATTCTTGTTCGCAATTGCGGAACAGAATTGCGGACGTGTGAATGGACCCTAACTGTGACAATGTCCTCAAAAATAAAGAATACAACCACAAAATGGGCTATCTTAAAAGCATACTAAACATTCATTGTGAGAGGTACATACCTGGAAGGGTCAGGAGCAAGAAAAAAAACCCAATATGGATAAATAGAAATGTAAAGTGGGCAAGAAATGACAAAAATAAAGCATTAAAAATTCCTAAAACAGGAAGAGAGCAAAGAAGCACTAAGCCTATATTATAAAGAAAAATAGAATATGTAAAAGATAGATAAAGGCAGTCAAGCTGGAGACAGTGAGGCCCATTGCCAAAGAGATTAAAATTAACCTTGAAAAGTATATAAATGGTAAAAAGAAATAGTTTTTACCCATCAAAGAGTGACGAGGGAGCAGAAGAAGAGAGTGATGATTAAAAATGGTATTAAATATTTTTTTCCACTGCATTCACTGAAGAAAATGAAGGGGTCAGTATTGGACCCTATTCTCTTCAATACATT
The DNA here is from genome assembly GCF_905171765.1 of Bufo bufo. Taxonomy (NCBI): domain Eukaryota; kingdom Metazoa; phylum Chordata; class Amphibia; order Anura; family Bufonidae; genus Bufo; species Bufo bufo. The sequence goes on from NC_053391.1 coordinate 460,552,921, forward strand.
TATTAATGATCTTGTAGAGGGATTGCACAAAAAGAAAAATGTTTGCTACTAAACTGTGTAAAGTAATTAACACAAAAAAGGACAGTATTCTGCTACAGATCTGTATAGATTGAAGGCTTGGACACAAAAGTGACAAATCAGGTTTACCACTGATAAATGTAAGGTTAGCCACATGGGAAGGAAAAATACAAGTCAGGGGAGTTTACATCACCGTTTCATTTTCTGGATGGGATATACCATGATCCCATGAAGCTTCTAGTATTCAATGACAGCGTTGATCCTAAAAGGCTACTTTCACACTAGCGGCAGCCTTCTCCGGCAGGCTGTTCCAGAGGCAGCACAACAAACATGCAGAGAGGCGGCGGGAATAAAACTGCGGCATGCCGGAGAAGGCGGCCGCTAGTGTGATCGTAGCCTAAGTCCAAGATTACAGTTCTTGACCTTAGATCAAAGGGATATTTGAATAATTGTAAATCCTATGGTCAGGGACAACTACAACCTACTTATCGTACTATGCTGACAAATCTATCTGCAGCAGCATAAACCTCACAAAACACATTTATGCTCTAAAGGGATACAAGATAAACAGTTATATTTACTGTAGGAACCTCAATGACACATAACCATTGATTAATTGAAGTGATTAATACTATTTTAAAGAGGTTCTCTGGGAATTAAGAAAATAAAATGACTGAAAATACTTAAATAATACTGTATTATAAATATAATCCCCAATAAATTTAATTAGTTATAATTGCTCATTTTGTCTGGGAAGCAGTCATCAGTTGAAATAAAATGGCCACCGTCCTATTAGTACACACTATACCTGTCCTAATCACACAGCAGGACAAGTTACTTCAGAATACTGAGCTAAAGAGCTGCCTCATCCCCCTCTCTGCTCTGCTTGTCAGAGATTATGATCCTGAATACAGTTCAATAAAATATTCAGCTGAATCTCTGTAGGAGTTCATGAGGAGACATGAAGTACAGAGATGGGGATGTGAATAATGAGCAGCAGCACTTTCCATGCAGTCTCAATTACTACAGTCCCACATTACTACAGTCTGTCCTGTCCGTCCTCTCTGTACTTCATGTCTCCTCATGAACTCCATTCCCACAGAGATTCAGCTTAAGATCTTATAAACTGTATTCAGGGTCATACAACAATAAATAGCAATCAACTTATGCTTACTAGTAGGCACCTATCACTTCTTGTGGGGTATTGGTGTTGATATCAGTTGGATGCTAGTTTCAATATTAATATTCCAAACCCACCGATAACTATTGCGCCAACTGCAATATAAATAGAAATGACTCCCACAAAGAAACTTCTGTGCCTTATTTCGATACATACAATTTAGTCACTTGCCTTGTTTGTATTTATATTTGTAGCGATCCTGTAGTTTAGACCTGTCAATGAGCTCCGATGCTTAATCCTGCTTGCTTGCGTCTTTGGCTTCTGCACGTGGCGACGCCCGGCTGGCGGCGATTGCTCATGTCTTAGGGTACTTTCACACTAGCGTTAAAGTTTTCCGGTATTGAGTTCTGTTCCAGGGGCTCAATACAGGAAAAAAAACGCATCAGTTTTATCCCAATGCATTCTGAATGGAAAGCAATCCGTTCAGTATGCATCAGGATGTCTTCAGTTCAGTGCTGCTGTATTTTCTCCGGCCAAAATTCCAGAACACTTGCCTTATTGAAATGTATTAATGCCGGATACGGTACCAAGTGTTCCGGAAAACTGTATTCGGTTTTGCGGTCTGCGCAGACCTTTAAACATTTGAAAAAAATAAATACCGGATCCATTTTTCCAGATGACACCGGAGAGACGGATCCGGTATTTCAATGCATTTGTCACAGATCCGCATCCAGATCCGGAAACAAATGGTATCCGTTTGCACACGGATTTCCGGATCTAACGCTAGTGTGAAAGTACCCTTAGAAGTCAGAACAGGCTTCCCGAAGTGTTCCCGAATGCGTTTCAGAGAACTCAGTCTCCTTCGTCAGGGATACTGGTCCTCCATCAGTTTATTTGAATTGATCTACACCCCCAGGTTTTGGAAACGGAAGCAGTAAATGACCCAAAATAAGGATGAAACCCATAATTACAGAAAAAAGCTAAGTATAGAGAGATACATTATGGTAATTATTGATAGCAAATTCAGATAGCAGCAGATATGTCTTCCCAGAAACCACGTAGGCATTGTAGCTTCTCCAGCTTGGAACGCTTAGGGCAATATCCATGCAGTTCATCAGCATCTCAACAGTAGCATAATGCTTCTCCAATAGTTTCTATGGCCCTGAGTAGACATGTTGAATCCCAGCTTTTCAGAAAATAGCCAGCATATCCCGGGTCCAAGAGACATAATGGACCACCCTCTAAATTCTGAAAAATATTCAAGAGGGGAAATACCCTGATGGAGCGAGGAGATTAACTTGCGACACTGCCCTTTGATCACATTCATTGTATGTCAAACCCAAGGCAGCAAAAAATGTATTGAATCGTTCATGAAATATTATCAGTTCATGTCAGTCCAGATTATTAAGATGTCATCAATGAAACAAAAGTAGGACAATGGTTTTATGAGCCAGTTTTGCCATGAAAAGATTTGCATATTGCGGTGCTATTTTGCTGCCCATGGTGATTCCAGTGCATTGTAAATATATCTCCTTGCCGAAAGTGAAATACACTGCTCAAAAAAATAAAGGGAACACTTAAACAACACAATGTAACTCCAAGTCAATCACACTTCTGTGAAATCAAACTGTCCACTTAGGAAGCAACACTGAGTGACAATCAATTTCACATGCTGTTGTGCAAATGGGATAGACAACAGGTGGAAATTATAGGCAATTAGCAAGACACCCCCAATAAAGGAGTGGTTCTGCATTTGGTAACCACAGACCACTTCTCAGTTCCTATGCTTCCTGGCTGATGTTTTGGTCACTTTTGAATGCTGGCGGTGCTTTCACTCTAGTGGTAGCATGAGACGGAGACACAAGTGGCTCAGGTAGTGCAGCTTATCCAGGATGGAACATCAATGCGAGCTGTGGCAAGAAGGTTTGCTGTATCTGTCATGGAGCATGGAGGCGCTACCAGGAGACAGGCCAGTACATCAGGAGACGTGGAGGAGGCCGTAGGAGGGCAACAACCCAGCAGCAGGACCGCTACCCTCCGCCTTTGTGCAAGGAGGAACAGGAGAAGCACTGCCAGAGCCCTGCAAAATGACCTCCAGCAAGCCACAAATGTGCATGTGTCTGCTCAAACGGTCAGAAACAGACTCCATGAGGGTGATATGAGGGCCCGACGCCCACAGGTGGGGGTTGTGCTTACAGCCCAACACCGTGCAGGACGTTTGGCATTTGCCAGAGAACACCAAGATTGGCAAATTCGCCACTGGCGCCCTGTGCTCTTCACAGATGAAAGCAGGTTCACACTGAGCACATGTGACAGACGTGACAGAGTCTTGAGACGCCGTGGAGAACGTTCTGCTGCCTGCAACATCCTCCAGCATGACCGGTTTGGCATTGGGTCAGTAATAGTGTGGGGTTGCATTTCTTTGGTGGGCCGCACAGCCCTCCATGTGCTTGCCAGAGGTAGCCTGACTGCCATTAGGTACCGAGATGAGATCCTCAGACCCCTTGTGAGACCATATGCTGGTGCGGTTGGCCCTGGGTTCCTCCTAATGCAAGACAATGCTAGACCTCATGTGGCTGGAGTGTGTCAGCAGTTCCTGCAAGACGAAGGCATTGATGCTATGGACTGGCCCGCCCGTTCCCCAGACCTGAATCCAATTGAGCACATCTGGGACATCATGTCTCGCTCTATCCACCAACGTCAAGTTGCACCACAGACTGTCCAGGAGTTGGCAGATGCTTTAGTCCAGGTCTGGGAGGAGATCCCTCAGGAGACCGTCCGCCACCTCATCAGGAGCATGCACAGGCGTTGTAGGGAGGTCATACAGGCACGTGGAGGCCACACACACTACTGAGCCTCATTTTGACTTGTTTTAAGGACATTACATCAAAGTTGGATCAGCCTGTAGTGTGTTTTTCCACTTTAATTTTGAGTGTGACTCCAAATCCAGACCTCCATGGGTTGAAAAATTTGATTTCCATTTTTTTATTTTTGTGTGATTTTGTTGTGAGCACATTCAACTATGTAAAGAACTAAGTATTTCAGAAGAATATTTAATTAATTCAGATCTAGGATGTGTTATTTTTGTGTTCCCTTTATTTTTTTGAGCAGTGTAGTTGTCGGTTAGAGTGAATTTGGTGAGTTGCAGTACAGACTCTGAGACAATCCCATTAGCCTGTAGGTAAGGATGAGTGAAGCAGATTGGACCAAACCGAGTTAGGTCCGAACGTAGCTAATTTTCAGATGGCAGTTGGCAGTTTCAGACAAATTCACTAAAATGGCTCTTAGCACCATTTTAGTGCACATGTTGGCAGGAAAAAAGAACTAGAGGAAGAAGGGTTCTCACATGATCCTGAAAGGAAGTGGTGGAGGGCGATTGTGTGCTGGACAGGACCTGGGAGCTATACAGGGTGCTGTGGAGGAAGCAACATCAGAGGAGAAGGGTGATGGTGGCAGCAATAAAGAGCAGAGGCCACGTACTTCCCAAAGAACAGCCAGGGCCACATCTGCTTCAGGATCTGGTGACTGGGTTAGCCCTAAAACGTGCCAGAGCTAAGTCCAGCTTGGCTGCCTTTACCCCTGCATGAGTATCTCCCATCTGGCAGTTTTTCTCCACGCTGATGGAAGACAAAAGCATTGCCTTGTGCAAGCTGTGCAAGAGCAAGGCAAACGTAGGCACCACAGCTCTATTATGCCACATGAAGTGGCATCATGCCATCCGTTGGGCAAACAGTGGTAGCAGCCAGCTACCACGGCAGGATTTCCCTCCCTCTCCTGGTCCAGCTTGCGGCAGCCAGGCTGCATCCCCAAGCAGTACAGTTTCTTTCACATTGTCATCATCCCTTTCGCTTCTGCCCCTCAGAATTCATGGCCAGGAAAAAATTCTATGTGCCTACCTAGCCAAGTTGCTGGCAGAGCAGTTGCTGCTGTACCATTTAGTGGAGTCTGCTGCCTTTAGGGAGCTAATGGCGTGCATTCAGCCTCTCTGGAAGATTCCTAGCTGGCATAATGTTTCCTAAAAAGCCATCCCTGCCTTGTACTCTCACGTGACGGACAACGTGTGCCACTCTCTTCAAATCTCGCTGTGCGACAAGGTTCATGCCAAGGTCGAAACCTGGAGCAGATCTTATGGGCAGGGTCAGTACATGTCTATCACGGCCCACTGGGTCAATGCTTTTTCTGGCTGCAACAAGGCAGCCCCCAGCAACGAGGCTGGGTTGTTTTGATTCCCTTCCCCCCCCACGATTGTTTTGGCCTGGCTCCCACACCAAGCACTTATCAACCTCCTCCTCCATGGACACATTCCAGTCCCCAACAGTAATTGGACATCACATGCGTCAGGTCAAGCATTTCCATCAAGCCGAAAACCTCCTGCTGGCTGTCACCCCGCCAACTCCAACTGGGTAGTAAGCAACAATGGGCGCACATCGTGGCTGTCCTGAACCTAGGCGAAATAACACTTGCTCCCTGCATGGCACTCATTATCCACCTATTGGTGCAGCGCTTTCTAAATAAGTACACTGGCTTGCCCAAGGTGCTGGCTAAGTCCAATAGACTGTCCAAGCACTTCAGCCACTCTTACATGGCAAGGAACACTCTCCTGGACCTGCAGCGAAAAAAACTGCCTACCGTTACACCGCTTAATCTGCGACATGCCAGTTCGCTAGAATTCCACATTGTACATGCTCGAGTGTCTGTGCGAGCAGTGGAAAGCCGTGAACGATTTTGTCATACACAGACAGCCTCAGCAGCAGGGAGCATGTGTTGCTTCAAGGTCAGGCAGTGGCAGCTCATCCGAGACACCTGTTGGATGCTGAAGCCCTTCGAAGAGGTCACAAAGTTTGTCAGCAGGGACAAATGAGCCATGAACAACATAATTTCTTTCATATTTATGTTAGAACAAACGCTGACGCTCATGCAGCAGGGAAACACGGAGGAAGAAGAGCATCTTGCTGTCAGCCCTATAGCTGTTGGGGAGCAGGAGGATGATGAAGATGAGGATCAGGAAGATGAGAATGAGGAGCTGCCACTGCAAGAGGCAAGAGGAGTAGGAGGTGGAGGAGCAAGAGGACGATGATGAGGATGGCACCAGCCAAGACACCCAATCATCTCAGTGGGGGGTGGAGCCTAAATGGCCACTTGTATGCTGGATTGCTTACGTAGTGACAGGCATATTGTTGACATCAAGAAGTCTGATGATTACTGGAAAACCATGCTTTTAGACCCTTGCTACCAAGGCAAAATGGGGGAATGTTTTTTTATGGCAGAAAGGAAGGACAAGGGGTAACCTTAATTAATACTTAACTTTTAATATCAAATTAAAATAATAGCCCATTAAGGACAATAAACAAACAATCGCACACACACAACACACAATAGTGCAACCTCAAAATTGCTGAACCATACCAAAGGAGTATTATCAGAGGTAATTGACCCTTGATTAGGATATAGGTAGGTATGGGAGGGGATCCACGTGCTGTTTTTTTTTGCCTACAAGGCCCTACTTCAATTACTCTATCTATCCCTACACAGGGGGTGAAAAATGCTCACCCTCAAAAGGACGACCCCCCATGTCACTCCCGACTCTTTAGATGTCCCTTCTTGTTCCTACGCCGCGCCAGTTGACTTCCCAGCTTCGTCAGAGGGAAGGAAACAACTACAAGGGCCATGGTATGCATAAAGATAACTTTTCCAACGCGTTTCGTTGGCCTTGGGCCAACTCATCAGGGAACTCACAACAATATGTCAGCAGTTTATAAACAAACTAGAAGTTCAACTTAGCTTCAGAGGGGAGATGATGGCTCAATTGGATGCAGAGGTATAGTCTGGAAGTCACAATCCATTCCACCCCACAAATGGAGGCCCTCCATTTTCACATGCTGTATGGTGTCCAGCCGGGCTTGTGGCAGCCTGGTGTCCAGCCTGTCATCATACAAACCAACTAATGTGGAACTCAAGGTGCTCTCCAAAGGACTAACATTCTGTCCTACTAAACATTTTGACAAAACAGAAGTCTGTAGTGACATGAAGGAATATTTCAGGAGATTAAGACTAAAAGAGTTCTTCCATGACAAACAGGAGAGAGAAATGTTAAACAGCCAAACACAACTGGCACAGGTAGACAAGAAACAGTCTGACTGGACACCTCCACCTGACCGCAATACCGTTTTGGACCAGTACATTGATTCCTAGAAATGTGGTACACTCTATAATACTGGATAAACATAAAAAAGAAACATTCAACATCAGCTTGCAGGAAAGGAGGGTGATTCAAACCTTAAAAAACTACAAAGGACTCATCATAAAACCTGCAGATAAAGGTGGCGCTATACTCTTTTTGAACACTTTGGACTATGTAAAATAAGCACACTGACAGCTCACAGACACACGATACTACATTAAAATGTAGGGAAACCCAACTGAAAAATATTTGAGAGAATTCAAAGAGGTCATCAGAGGTCTTCCTGTAGGATCCCAAAACTTTTACACTCGATACCTGAAATTTCATGAACGATCCAATAAATTTCATCCCACCATAAACCTGTACCTCAGCTATTCAAATGAAAAATCAGCTTTCTGTGGACACCACCACAAAACTTCAGAACAACTCAATACAGACATCCCTGTATCGGAAACCTTTTGATTGGCCTACATACAATGGGACAGCTTCTACCCCAAACATTAAAAAGTCTATAGTCAGCCCATCAGACAGGGATGATCATTTATAACACCTGAAAAGTATATTTTTAAATCACGGCTATCATCCTGCTTCAATTAAAGATCAGATCACAAGAGCCACCAAGATACCCAGAAGTCAACTTCTACAAGACAAGAAAAAGAGAGAGAACCAGCGTGTACCTCTGGTAGTGACCTACAACCCACAATTAGAGGTAATGAGGAAAACTGAACAAAAAATTACATCATGTCCTACTTAAGGATGACCAGCTAAAAACTATAGTTCTGACATTCCACAGCACTTTAGACATTAGCATCAAGCTGTCCCCAATGGGGTTTACAATCTATGCTCCCTATCAGTATGTCTTTGGAGTGTGGAAGAAAACCGGAGTACCCGGAGGAAACCAACGTAAACATGGGAAGAACATACAAGTCCCATGCAGATGTTGCCCTTGGTCAGATTTGGGCCTAGGACCCCAGTGTTGCAAGGCACCATCATTGTCATGTACCACACAAAAAGGAACTAATCCCTGTAATATAAGAAGATGCAAAACCTGTTCACATATAATGACAACAGACAAGAGCCAGATGCCCAACACACAGCAGGACTATAAGATCCCTGGGACAGTCACGTGTTCTATATCCAATGTTGTGTACCTCATTATCTGCACTAAGTATCCTTTTGGGAGTCTCTATTTTAGAGAAACAGGACAGAAACTTAAAGCAGGGATGAGGTCATACTACCACATAATTAAAGAGCAAAAGGTAAATTTTCATGTGGCTAAGCATTTCTGTAGCCCAGAACACAATGAAGAACACATGAAAGTAGTCATATCAAAGAGTAATCTCAAGTCTCAAGAGCCAGAAGAATTTGGGAATACAAATTTATAAGTGGCAAGTTGAATATTGGACTGAATTTGTCCCTAGGATTTATGGCACACTACAAGATCTAAAGAGTTTTCTATAGACATAGTGGGGGCACGAGATAACATCAATTTAGAGACCATAACAATGTCACACGGCTACAGGTAGAGATGAGCGAACCAGTCAAGTTGCACACTGTGCATAATTATTACGCAAGTATTTTGACCATATAATATTTATGCATATTTTTCAACTCCAAGCTATATAAACTTACATGCTTATTGGATTGAAGCATATCAGGTGATCTGTATTTGTGTAATGATGGAGGGTGTGGCCTCTGGAGATCAAGACCCTATATCAAAGTGTGCATAATTATTAAGCAGATTCTTATCCTCAGGCAAAATAGGCCAAACAAGAGATTTAGGTAACTCTAAAAAGTCAAAAATTGTTAAGTCTTTCAGAGGGATGTGGAACTTTAGAAATTTCTAAGATATTGAGGCATGATCAGAAAACCATCAAAAATTTTCTTGCAAATAGTCAACAGGGTCACAAGAAACGTGTTGAGACGAAAAGACGCAAATTAACTTCCAATTATAGGATAATAATCAAATGTGCAGCAACCAGGAACCCATTATCCTCCAGTACTGTCATATTCCAGAGCTGCAACTTCCCTGGAGTGCCCAGAAGTACAAGGTGTTCAGTCATCAGAGACATGACCAAGGTAAGGAAGCCTGAAACCTGACCACCACTGAACAAGACACATAAGTTGAAACATCAACACTGGGCCAAGACATATCTGAATACAGATTTTTTAATTTTTTTATGGACTGATGAAATGAGAGTGACTCTTATCATACCAGATGGATGGGCCAATGGCTGGATCAGTAATGGGCACAGAGCACCATTCCAACAAGGTGGGGTACTGCTATGGGCTGGTATTATTAAATATGCGTTAGTTGGATCTTTTCACATTAAAGACGGACTCAAAATCAACTTCCAAACCTACTGCCATTTTTTAGAAGACACTTTCTTCAAGCAGCGGTACAGGAAAAAGTCATCATCTTTCAATAAAACCATGATTTTCACGCTGGACATGCTCCATCTCATACATTGAAGTACTCCACTGCATGACTTGCCAGTAAATGCCTTAAAGAGGAAATAATAAGGACATGGCCCCCTTCTTCACCTGGCCTAAATCCTATTAAGAACTTGTGGAGCCTTCTTAAACAGAAGATTCACGTTGAAGTAAAATAGTCTACCTCTCTGAACAGTGTCTAGGGGTCTGTGGTTGCTGCTGCACAAAAAGTTGATCATCAATAGATTAAGAAATTGACAGGCTCCATAGATGACACATAACATAAGAAAACTCCAGCTCACCTCAGTTAATACAATCCAGTGCTCGGAACAGACCAGATGAGTCTAGCAAACAATAAGGAAAGAGTTCAAGCACTTTCAGTTAAAATCTTTGATGAGCTTTATTTAGTTTCATAGCAAATGACTGATAAAGACATGATCCTCCACCCGAACAGCAGTTGACACAGGTTTTGTCTTAGTCGTAACTTCCTTTTTCATTTAGTTATATAATAATTCTGCAGACTAATAGTTGTCCAATAATTATGCACATATAGCTATTCTCCTAAGAAAGCCCAAACCTCACTTTTACTTTCTTCAATATTCAGGTTTGAACTTTATTAACATTTTGGATTGACCGACAGCACTGTAGTTGTTCAACATCAAAATTAATCCTCAAAAATATAACTTCCCTAATAATTGTGTACGCGCAGGGTCAGAATCCGGATAGAGCCCAAATATCAGAAAAAGAGTTAAAGGGGTTATCCAATCCTAAAAAAAAGCCTCTCATATGCAGGGCCCCCCACGCTGAATATAGTTACCCGTGTTCCTGCGCCGCTCCTGGTCCCCGCAAGGCCGCTGCTGCTTCTCCCCGTGCGCGGATGAAAACATCCTATGTCAGGGTGGGAACAGCCAATAGCAGGCGGGGACATGGATAAGCCTCCCTAGCATAACCCGCGATGCTAGGGAGGCTCATCCCCGTCCCCGCCTGCCCCTTACCCCAACAACTGATTTATATTCAGTATATTCAGCATGGGGGGCCCGGCATATGGGGGGGCTTTTTTTAGGATTGGATAACCCCTTTAATCCACAAATTAGTCACGGTCATATTACAGGAGGAACATAAGAAACCAATTGAACACCAAATAACAACAGCAATGAACCTAAGCAAGTATGTCATGTGTGGAACCATAATAGCTCTGTATACCAACCCAATTAAACCACACATGTAATATAGAAAAATAAGCTTTATTACACATAATCATATCAAGACAAAATATCACAAAAACAAATCATAAAATCAGCGGGTGAGAACAAAGAAACCAATTGAGCAGACAAGAGGTTGTGTAAATCCATCCATAAGCAATACACATTATTCCTTAAATATAACCTGTTACTGTCTTTTAATGGATTTGATTCCTATGCTGTTATTTTCAGGGGCTGATTGGGAACTTAAAGTGGCCCTGGGAAAAAATACAAAAAGTGGCCCCAGGATGTAGGCGGATTCAAACTGACCGAATGTGTGGTTAACACAGGTAGATGTGACAACCACCCGCCAATCCCGTCGTACTAAGCCACAGTTGCCATACAGGTCTCCACTAGAGACTTCTGGAGGCGAATCCACTGTGAGCACAGAAGACGTTTAAGATTGGTTGGTGTGCCCATACATGATACAATCACGATTGTATGTACAATCGGTAAAAATAAAATTACTGATTTCACGCTGGAAATCAAATTAATTAGCTGCCACCACTCTTCGTATTGAATCGGGCGAAGAGACCCCGGCTAGCTAATCCTAAAGGGACGAAACGGTTATTTGCAACCTAGCTAGTACATTAACAATTTATAAAAATAAAACAATTTGGTAGTATGTCTTCTGAGGACAGAGTTCTTAGCATAGATCAGTTCATCAAGTAACAAGGGCAAAACTGGAACGATGAAATCTAAAACTATACACAAAAATATATATATTAAAGCTGACAGATAAATATACCTGCCAGTTGAACAGATTGGTTTGGATAGAAATAGGTAAGAGGTGGAAGGGAATAGAATGTCTGTAAGTTCAGAATTACCGTGGTACAGTCCAGTAAAAGGCAAAGTCTTTGTAGAATAATCCAAGATGGTGGGGTGTGCCCGTGTCCAGCGGGCGGTCGTGATGTTAGTCGACGTCAGATGGTAGAAGAAAGACGCAGGACCTGAGTGTGTCACTGTTTTTACCCACTCTGAAGCGGGGAGTGGTTATGACACGTTCAGGTCCAGCCTTGTGTAATTGGAACAGGGGCAGTCCTTTGCCCCATAGGGAGAAAATCTGGCAGAATCTTTGCTTTGCCCATATCTCCATATCCCGTAAGACCAATCAACAAATATAGTGGATTTTGATAATCAGTACAATTTTACGCATCATCTGATAACAAATACGACTAAAAGATAATACAGGGTGCCTGAGAACCTTTATATCTCAGAGCGGGAATCTCTGATTTGCCCGCGGGTTTCCTAGAAGGTGGGTTAGAAGAACCAAAACCATCTCTGAAAAGATGGTTCCTTTCACATTTCCATAACCCCTGAAATATTAGGAAAATATGGGAAAAATATGAAGCTTATGGATTGAAGGGGACTTTCAGGTCATCTTCCTTCCTGTACCAACCAGCTGTGTGATAAGGATCTGTCCTTTTCTTCTGAAGCTCGCTGCCCAGGCTAAAGGTGTGAGACCCCTGCTGGTATTGGAGACACTATGGCTGCAGAAAGACCAGGTTTATGAGGTTCTGTCATAAGAGAACTAGATTGATAGCTACTCAACTTGGCTTGGGCAGGAAAGGTTTGTCACAAGGTGGTGATAATGGCACCTCTGCTCTGTGAATTACTCCTTTAGTCAAAAGAGAAGATTTTTAGTAAAGGCTCTGGTGTCTCTGTGATTGCAAAATATGACGCATTTGCGATTTCCTAGTATCGCTGTGGATCGCAAAGCGTCACACCTCCCCCCTTTGGAAGATTGGGGAAGGAGTGGTCAGCAAGACTGGGACTGAAGCAATCCCAACTCCCTATTTGAGCTCGTTACAGCGGGAAAGTCCGTCAGCATTCTGATGGCGACTTCCCGGTTTGTGCTGAATCGTGAAATCGTACTGTTGGAGCGCTAAGCTCCAGCGGAGAAGTTTTCCGTTGGTACCAGAAGTACGTTTCAGCCAGCTGAGAGGGTTGTGATCTGTGATGACCATGAAGGATCGTCCATATAGGTACGACTGTAATTTCTGTAGGGCCCATACGATCGCTAGGCACTCTTTCTCAGTGGTGCAGTATGCGGTTTCCCGCGGAAGTAGTTTTCGGCTCAGGAAGAGGACAGGGTGCTCATTCCCGGTTGCGTCCACCTGACTAAGGACGGCTCCCAGACCGTGGTCTGTGGCGTCAGTTTGTACTAGGAACTGACGGGAGAAGTCGGGAGCTTGAAGGACAGGAGCGCTAGCTAGCGCTTCCTTCAGGGCCCGAAATGCCTGTTCTAGTTCCGAGTTCCATGTGACCGTGTTGGGTTGTTTTTTGCCCGTTGCATCGGTCAGTGGTTTAGCCAGAGTACTATAGGATGGAACAAACTTCCTATAGTACCCTGCCGTTCCCAGAAATGCCTGTATTTGTTTTTTGGTGTTATGCCGTGGCCATGCTACAATGGCATCGACCTTCACTATCTGAGGTTTCAGGGTCTGGCTGCCTACTCTGTGTCCTAAGTACTGAACCTCTGTCATGGCAATCTGACATTTGTTGGGCTTAACGGTCAGATTGGCAGCGGACAGTCTTCCCAATACCTGTGACAGATGGTCAAGGTGATCTTCCCAGGTTGGACTATATATGGCTATATCGTCCAGATATGCTAGGGCATAACCTTGCATTCCTTCCAACAGTTCATTCATGGCCCGCTGAAAGGTGGCGGGCGCATTCTTCATCCCAAAGGGCATACGAGTAAACTCATAGAGGCCAAAAGGGGTGATGAATGCGGATTTCGCTCTCGCCTCTGGCGCAAGCGGAATCTGCCAGTATCCACGGCTCAAGTCCATGATTGTTAGATAGCTGGCGGACGCCAGCTGATCCAGCAATTCATCAATTCGAGGCATGGGATACGCATCGGTTATGGTGATGTCATTCAGTCTCCGATAGTCGACACAGAACCGGGTTGTCTTGTCCTTTTTGGGGACTAAAACAACCGGGGCGGCCCATGGACTAGAGGATTTCTGGATGACCATTAACTGTAGCATCTCATCAATCTCTCGTTTGATCTCAGCCTGCACTTTGGGTGAGGTGCGATAGGGGCCCTGCCGTAAGGGCTTGTGGGTCCCTGTGTCAACTCGGTGAGCTGCTAGGTTGGTTTGGCCAGGGATGCCTGAGAATGTGGCGCTGTGCGCACTCAGGAGAGTGGTGAGCTGAAGCTTCTGTGGGTACGAGAGGTGGGGGTTGATGTTCCAATCATCTGCCACGTCTCGTAGCTCTGCTAGCAAGTCTATCAGTGGATCTGGCTCTTCGGGTTCTAGCTGGCTACACACTGCTAATACATACTGCTCTCTTTCCTTGTGTGCTTTTAACATGTTCACGTGGAACAGTTTCTGTCGCTTACCCCCGAGACTCACTAGGTAAGTGATTGGGTTCACCTGTTTCAGAATGGTGTATGGCCCGTCCCAGGCAGCCTGCAATTTGTTCTGCCTGACAGGGAGTAGGGCGTATACCTTCTGACCTGCTTGGTATGACCGGTCTCTGGCATGCTGATCATACCAAGCCTTCTGTTTGGCCTGTGCCTTTGCAAGGTTTTCCCTCACTATGGTCATGAGGGACTCCATCTTGTCCAGAAATTTTAGGACATATTCAACCACAGAGACTTCTGAGGGGTCACCTTTTCCCTCCCAGGTCTCCCGAATCAGTGAGAACCCAGTGGACTCCTGTGGCACTTCTCTGTAAGCAAACAGCAAATGAGGCAGGTGCCACTCCCAGTCCTTCCCCTGCGATTCCACGAACATGGCCAGCATTTGCTTTAGCGTTCCGTTGAAACGTTCGCAAAGGCCTTTGTTTTGCGGGTGATACGCACTGGAAGTGGTGTGCTTGATTTGCATCCTCTCACAGAGGGCTTCCATTAACTCCGACATGAAGCAAGAGCCCTGATCAGAGATCATCTCGGCGGGGGAAACCTACACGCGAGAAAATCCCGATCAAGGCGTCCGCCACCGTGGCCGACCTAAGGGAAGACAGTGCTACTGCCTCTGGATAACGGGTGGCATAGTCCACGACCGTTAAGATGTAGCGCTTGCCAGAACTGCTAGGAATGGGAAGGGGACCAATTATATCCACTGCCACTCTCTGGAAGGGCTCTGTGATCACGGGCAGTGGCTGCAAAGGAGCCTTGCGGGGTCCTCCAGCCTTCTTAACCCTCTGGCAAGTGGTACACGATCGGCAGTACTTACTTATGTCCGTTCCCATCATGGGCCAGTAAAAATGGTTCTGAACACGTTTGTGGGTCTTTCTGATTCCCAAATGTCCTGCAAGTGGAATGTCGTGGGCTGCTTTGAGCACCTGTGCCCGAAATTCCCTAGGGACTACCAGCTGTCTCGTGTTCTCACCTGCGCCACCTTTTGTAGGCTGCACAGCTTCACAGTACAGTCGGTTGTTCTCCCAATAGATTTTATATGGAGTGCCCTCACCTGGAGGCTGGCCGGCTCGGGCCCTAAGGGCCTCCAGACTAGGGTCACCCTTCAAGGCCTGCACGAATGCAGCGCCACCAGTCTCCTCCAGCTGACCAGTGACATATGAAGTCAGCTGTGGAGAGTTACCTTCAATGCTGGGGTCAGAGGTGGGTGGAGGGCCACTGGTTCTGTCCCCGCAGCCCCATCTGAGCCCAGGTTACTGGCGACACTGGAAGCGTCTACCAGCGCAGTGACACAATCATCATCATCACATGAAAAGGTCGTTCTCGCATTGTCATCCGCCTGAGGGTCAGAATCGCCCGAGGGGGTCCCTTCGGTCGGTTCTGAGTTCAGGCGGCTGGCCATGGAACGTGTAATGGCCAGAACAGGTACAGCATGATTTATATCACCATTGCTACCACTAACACACGCATTCGGATCAACAATGACAGGTGCAGAAGTAGGCAAATGACATTCGGTTGCTTGTACATTTAAATCTGATACCTCCCTAGGTGCGTTAGCGACAGTAAAAATAGCATGCAAAGTGTCCCCGTCTCCCTGTTTCCCCAAAGGGCGGTACAGTACCTGGTTTTGGTCAGGGAGTCCTGCTTGGGCCTCCTGCGCGCTTGCAGGGTATTCGTAATGGGAAACAAGGGTGCCCAAATCAGTGCCAAGCACTGTGGCAACGGGAATATCATCCAGGACCCCAACAACCCGCTTTTGCCGTCCCATTCCCCAATCAATGGTGACTTGGGCTTGGGCCACATAAGTGCGAGTGCCCCCAACTCCGGTTAGAGCGAGGTACTTTCCTGGAAGGATATCCTTCTCCGTAACAAGATGTGAACGGACCAAGGTAACATCTGCACCGGTATCACGGAATCCGATGACAGTCTGGCCGTTCACAGTGACAGGCTGGTGATTCTGGGATCCGCTGTGCACCTTGAGTCCTCCGACCAGCAATACAGCAGACGAGGTAGGTGTGGAAGCGTTGGCCCCCTTAGGGCTTGGCGTCGTCGTGGTGCTAGGAGGTTGGGCCGGCTTCCCTGCGTAACAGGTTTGCTTGGTGTGACCGGGCCTGCGACACAGCTCACACCAGGGCCTGGTTGTCTCACGGTTCACAGGGCCAGCGGGCCTGCCTTCTCTCCAGTTCTGGGACATGGCTCTGTCCTGGTTGGGTACTGCAGTTTTGCGGCTGTCAGGTACCAGGGGTTTGCGGATGTCTGATACCACCGGCCTGCAGATGTCCATCATCACAGGTTTGCGAATGTCCGGTACCCGGGTTGCGACAAACATGTCTGCCAGCTCAGCAGCTTCTTTCACAGACTGGGGCTTGCGCTCCAGCACAAACTGTCTCACATCTGTAGAGCATATCGCAAGGAGTTGGTCATGGATCATCAAATCCTCAAGGTGAGCATAAGTCTTTTCTTTAAGAATTCTAGTCCATTGGCGGAATGTGGTGCATAAGCGGCTAGCCACATCCGCGTAAGAGTCTGTGGATCCTTTCTGGATGGCACGGAACTTTCTCCGGTAAACCTCAGGGGTTAACTGGAACTTAGCAATTATGGCATCCTTGATAGTCTGATAATCGCAATCTTGGTCTGTGGGTAGTTCCGCAAAAGCATCCAGCGCTTTACCAGTCAGCTGAGGCGTCAGGTGTAGAGCCCACTGATCTTCAGGGATGCAGAACTGGCGGCACGCTCTCTCAAACGAGCGTAAATATAAATCAATGTCCCCGTTTTTCTCCATAACTGGAAACCTTGCTTTGGGGACCACGGGTAGAGGAATGCCTCCTGCAGCAGGAGTGTTAGGAGAGGAAGACCGCTCGGCCTGTCTCATTTGGGCCAGTTCTAGTGCACGCTGGTGTTGCAGCGCTTCTCTCTGAAGATGGAACTGATGCTGTTGCTCCTCTCTTTGCTGCTGCATCTGAAGCTGGAACTGATGCTGTTGCTCCTCTCTTTGCTGCTGTCGCTCCTCTCTTTCGAGCTGCATCTCCAGGTATAAACGCAAATCCGCGCCAGTCAGGCCCGGTAACAACTGCTGGCTCATAGGGCCCAAGGCAGTGAAGTTTAGTCCAGAGCTGCTTGTTCCTTGCTGAGGGTTAGCAGGAGCTGTGGACATGCTGTTCTCCAGGGTACCTGCATCACCCGGAGCTGAAGTAGCAACCTCAGCACTCCCATAACTGGCGATGCTGGGTGACGTTGAACAAAGGGGCAGCGAAGCCTCCCGCATGGGATTGGAATCCTCCATCGCTTGGCCGTCTCTCTCCGTCAAAGCTTCGATCAGTTGTGATCGATTTTTGTGTAGAATGGCAATGCCTTGCGACTCACACACGGCTTGTAAGTCGGCGATAGACCAACTTATGTAATTTGGAACTGAATCAGACATTCAGAAAAGAACAGAAAAAAAATAGGATATAGGAAAGAAAAGGTGGGGAAATGTAAACCAATCTATTCCTATCAATGTGTACCGTTTTGCGCCCGGAACTCAAGTTCCGCAGGACAGGATACTAAGTAACCGCTGTCCTATTGTTATGATTGCTCAAAAAGCTGCACTTGTCAGTTCTTTGTGCTCTGATCTCCCAAAAGCTGACTTCTGCCTGGTTTTGGGTTCTGCTATCCCACTAGCTGCCACCAATGTGACAACCACCCGCCAATCCCGTCGTACTAAGCCACAGTTGCCATACAGGTCTCCACTAGAGACTTCTGGAGGCGAATCCACTGTGAGCACAGAAGACGTTTAAGATTGGTTGGTGTGCCCATACATGATACAATCACGATTGTATGTACAATCGGTAAAAATAAAATTACTGATTTCACGCTGGAAATCAAATTAATTAGCTGCCACCACTCTTCGTATTGAATCGGGCGAAGAGACCCCGGCTAGCTAATCCTAAAGGGACGAAACGGTTATTTGCAACCTAGCTAGTACATTAACAATTTATAAAAATAAAACAATTTGGTAGTATGTCTTCTGAGGACAGAGTTCTTAGCATAGATCAGTTCATCAAGTAACAAGGGCAAAACTGGAACGATGAAATCGTTAGTTTTTATTCTAAAACTATACACAAAAATATATATATTAAAGCTGACAGATAAATATACCTGCCAGTTGAACAGATTGGTTTGGATAGAAATAGGTAAGAGGTGGAAGGGAATAGAATGTCTGTAAGTTCAGAATTACCGTGGTACAGTCCAGTAAAAGGCAAAGTCTTTGTAGAATAATCCAAGATGGTGGGGTGTGCCCTTGTCCAACGGGCTGTCGTGATGTTAGTCGACGTCAGATGGTAGAAGAAAGACGCAGGACCTGAGTGTGTTACTGTTTTTACCCACTCTGAAGCGGGGAGTGGTTATGACACGTTCAGGTCCAGCCTTGTGTAATTGGAACAGGGCAGTCCTTTGCCCCATAGGGAGAAAATCTGGCAGAATCTTTGCTTTGCCCATTTCTCCATATCCCGTAAGTCCAATCAACAAATATAGTGGATTTTGATAATCAGTACAATTTTACGCATCATCTGATAACAAATACAACTAAAAGATAATACAGGGTGCCTGAGAACCTTTATATCTCAGAGCGGGAATCTCTGATTTGCCCGCGGGTTTTCTAGAAGGTGGGTTAGAAGAACCAAAACCATCTCTGAAAAGATGATTCCTTTCACATTTCCATAACCCCTGAAATATTAGGAAAATATGGGAAAAATATGAAGCTTATGGATTGAAGGGGACTTTCAGGTCATCTTCCTTCCTGTACCAACCAGCTGTGTGATAAGGATCTGTCCTTTTCTTCTGAAGCTCGCTGCCCAGGCTAAAGGTGTGAGACCCCTGCTGGTATTGGAGACACTATGGTTGCAGAAAGACCAGGTTTATGAGGTTCTGTCATAAGAGAACTAGATTGATGGCTACTCAACTTGGCCTGGGCAGGAAAGGTTTGTCACAAGGTGGTGATAATGGCACCTCTGCTCTGTGAATTACTCCTTTAGTCAAAAGAGAAGATTTTTAGTAAAGGCTCTGGTGTCTCTGTGATTGCGAAATATGGCGCATTTGCGATTTCCTAGTATCGCTGTGGATCGCAAAGCGTCACAGGTAGGGCTAGCAATACTACATACCAAATACCACAGTGCAGTACAAAATACTGCCCCAGGACCACAAATTACCTCTCCAGAAGCTGCCCCTCTGTGATGACTCCAGCTGCCATGTACAGAACTCCACTTCCAGTTGTCTCTAATTAAGTGGCAATATTATATTATACAGCTCACCTTTGCGTGCATGTGAAATAGCATTATCCCATGGGGGTCAGTGCACGGACTGGTGAGATGAGATCCCCTGCATATCCAAGACAAGATTTTTCTTTAGTTCCTTTATTGAATACGGTACCAAAAATTTGTTTGTGCTGCAAGAAAATCCCAACCTCCTGACTTGGGTCTGCAGAGGATCATCTTCGCGTTTCAAGAGCGCGTTTCGAGCACACCTGCTCTTAATCATGATTAAGAGCAGGTGTGCTCGAAACGCGTAGACGATCCTCTGCAGACCCACGTCAGGAGGTTGGGATTTTCTTGCTGCACAAACAAATTTTTTGTACCGTATTCAATAAAGGAACTAAAGAAAAATCTTCTAACTGAAAAGTGCTGGATGTGTTTATTGTCTCTAGTTAAGATATGAAGGAGGGGGCAGAGGAGATGAGACTCAGGCCACAGCAGCAAGCCAGCACTACCAACAGCATACTGCCTGGTCATACAGGAGAATACCGCAATACATACCTCTTATCCAGTGACGTCTCCTCCTCTTCTTTTTCTCATCTTCTCCATTCAGTCAAAACCACCATGATATCTTTTAGCCACATCTTGTCTCTGCAGAGTTTGCGACATAGACATCTTAGATTCCTCACTTTTCTATCATCCTCCCCACCTTCTCAAGACAAACTCCTCATCCTTGTGACCCAACAGTGCCATCCTGCTGCCTCCCCCAATATGTCCTGATGTGTTTCTGAATGTCCCATTGTACTGCAGAAAAAATAGTGGCCCCTGTAGTAATAATGCCTCCTAAAATACCCCAGTAATAATAATTCCCCCATAGTGCTGCAGTAATAACAATGCACCTAATATGCCCACTGTAATATTACCCCTATAATGACCTCAGTAATAATACTGTCCCTATAGTGCCTCCAGTATTAATATTGCCCTTTAAAGTGCCTCCAGCAATAAAATGCCCCTGGATTGTGCCCCAGTAATAATACTGCCCCCTGTTGTTCCCCCAGTTATAGTGGTGCTCCCAGTAATGTATAATTCCACAGTTTTAAATATGTCTTCATAGTGCCCCTGGCCCATATAATGTCCCAGTATTACATATGCCACATAGTGTCAGCAGACGTGTCTTATTAGGATTAGCAGAGCAGCTTCTCCAGATCTCTATTGGACTCTGTGTCACCTATAGGGCCTGTATATGAATACATAGTCGATTACTGTTTACTACCTATACTGTGATTAAACTACTAAGGATCACTCAGGATTCCGCACTAGATCTTGCCCAGTACCCATTAGTAGGGCTTCATTTCCCAGGGCCATCTCCCTGGTTACCAGCTACCTTCCTCTGTTTCTAATGCCATGCAGTATCACTACCTGCCAGGCATTCCAGTCGATTGCAGATTCTCTCCACCCTGCTCTGTCCAGTAGCGCTGGATTAAATGGCCTGGTGAAGAGTGTAGACTGACATCGCAGCTCCGATGGGCTACCGCGCCCGGCCTTACTTATTATAATGACAGCACAGCAGGGTCTCCGGAGGCCTGCAGTACAGAGTCCTTGCTTTGCTTTAAATATAATGTGCAGGCACAAAGAGTTAAACCGGCGGCCCACTGCATAGTAAAAAGCCATTGGCCCACCGGGATTCTTCCCGTTGGGTTACATTGCCAATCCACCCCTGGTTATTTTCTCTTCCAGGATTTCTCAAGGACCAGTGCTAGCCCCTCTTCTTTTTCTCTTTATGCAGACCCAGCATGTATATTTTCAGTATTATGCGTATGCTGACGACATGCAAGTTGACACTTTTTATTGAGCTCTCACAAAAACCTGATATTTTAGGGCATCTGTCAGCAGATTTTCACCTATGAAACTGGCTCAGCTGTTGCATGAGTGATTGGCAGCTGAATGAATCAGTGTTGGTCCTATGTTCATATGTGCCCGCATTGTCGAGAAAAATGATGATCTACTGTATGCAAATGCCATTGCTCAAACCCATACAGTATCACTGTTTGCCAGCAGCAGAGGCTTTATCTGTTGCTGGTAAGAGATAATATGGGTGTCTGCATGAAAGATCCTAATGCCCAATAAACAAGCATTTTGCCCATTCATCAGGTAATCGATGGCACATTTGCACCAGCAGAGTGACGCTAATGTGCGTTCATACGAGCAGTGTAAAGGGGCCTTTAGGCAGGTGGAGTTACTAGGGAGCCTCCTCAAGTTTATGATAAGCAGGTGGAGCGTGGTCTACCTACAGAGATGGACACTACAGATTCTGAGCAGCAAAGTTGCCTGGGAGCCTCCCTGAAACCTGTGAAAATTTCTGTATGAGTATCCAGGGCTAGGATAAATGCCTGAGGTGAATCCGTGCAGTATGTGTTGACAGGCGCCTCTGTAGGAGGAAAGATTTATAGACTGAGGGGAAAACCACCATTACCGCTAATGTCACTGCAGTCTACATTGTAAACTGTCCTACCTGAAAGTTGGATAATGCACCACTTTTAATATAGCCGTGTAAAGTTGAACAAGTGTGCTTCTCATTGCAAAGAAAAGGTGTACATACTGTACCACCATGGCTGTATTGTCATACTCCCATAATGTCATACTGTCATAAGCTGAGTAAAGTTATATGGTTTTTGCTGTACCTAAACTGTGGCTGCAACATTTGCAACCAGTGGCGTACATAGAGAAGTAAGGGCCCCATAGCAAGGATCAAACTAGGCCCCCCACACAGGAGAGAAGGGTTTCTGCCTAAACCCCTTTTCAATGACCCTTGGGCAATTTCTCTACTGCCTCATTTCCTAAAAGTTGTTCCTTTAGAGGGTAGAGTCCTGACCAAGTTTTCACCTCCAGTAGAAGAGGAGATGATCCCAACAAAGCTTGGCCCCATCTTGCCCTGGGCACCATAGCAGTCGCATGGTCTGCCGCTATGGTAGTTACACCCCTGTTTGCAACTTGTCCTGTCCCTCATCCACATCACTTTGGCCATGACATGGCAGAACTTCAATATTTTTAAACAACGTTTTTAAACAAAATAGAAAAATTAAAAAAAACAATGAGCTTGCCTTTAAATGAGAAATGTTTCTAAAGCCTGTTACATGAATTCCAATGTCTTTATCAAGGTAAATAAACCAATCAAGGTCAACTTACACAAGTGCAGAAACTGCGTAATGCTAGTTAATGGAAGGGCAGGTGATATCCACAGATTCTGTACTGCATGATATCAGCCGCAAAGAGATAACAATGCTAATACACGAAGAATCTGAAAATCTGATTTGATGGTAGAATTTCTAAGTGACATCTAAGCAACCTTCAGAGGTTTCTATAAAGGAGAGTGAGAGACCGGAGGCTGTCTTTGTGTTGGATTTGCTGTGCTGCGGAAGTGGTTCAATCTTGGTCATCTGAAATGGCGACATTTAATGAAAAGAAGACATGCAGCGAGCGTATGCAAAACTTTGGACGCTTTGTATGGAACCCCGACACAGGAGAGCTGCTGGGAAGGACCTTAGTAAAATGGGGTATGTTTTTTGGCCATGCTCAAAAAAATCTGAAAATTATAAATTATGTAACTATTATGACACAATAAAATAAAACACAGTTCTATGGAAATAAGTACAATTGATAATGTAAAAAAAACAACTATCACTAATCCTTTCAATATTAACCCCTTCAGGACACCATTTTTCACCTTCCTGACAGAGCCTATTTTTGAAAATCTTAAATATGTCACTTTATGTGGTAATAACTTTGGAATGCTTTTACTTATCCACGCCATTCTGAGACTGTTTTCTTGTGACACAATGTACTTTATGTTAAAGGTAAATTTGAGTGGATATTTTTTATTTATAAAAAAAAGTCCAAAGTTTACAGAAAATTAGCAAAAATTTACTATTTTCGGAATTTGAATTTCTCTGCTTTTAAGGCCGATAGTGATACCTCATAAAGTAGTTATTAATTAACATTCAACATATCTCTACTTTATATTTGCATCATTTGTGAATGTCATCTTATTTTTTAGGACGTTAGAAGGCTTAGATTTTTAGAAGCAAAATTTGAAATTTTTAAGGAAATTTCCCAAATCCACTTTTTTAAGGACCAATTGAGTTTTGAAGTCATTTTGTGTGGCTTACATAGTAGAAACCACCCATAAATAACTCCATTTTAGAAACAAAACCCCTCAAGTTATTCAAAACTGATTTTACAAATGTTAACTCTTTACATGTTTCACAAGAATTAAAGGAAATGTGGGTGAAATTTCAAAATTTCACTTTTTTGGTAGATTTTTCATATTAATCCATATTTTTCTTGTGAGGCAGAAAGGGTTAACAGCCAAACAAACCTCAATATTTATTACCCTAATTCTGCAGTTTATAGAAACACCCCATATGTGGCACACAGCAGGACTCAGAAAGAAAGGAAAGCCTTATGGTTTTTGGAGGGCACATTTTGTTGGAATGTTTTTTCGGCGTCATGTTACATTTGAATGCATACTAAGGTACTCCGACAGTAGAATCCCCCAAAAAGTCACCCCATTTTGGAAACTACACCCCTCACGGAATTTATTGAGGGGTGTACTGACTACTTTGGCCCCACAGGCTTTTAACAGAATTTATAAATACTTGGCTGTGAAAATAAAAAAAATGTATTTCTTCCAATAAAATGATGTATAAGCTCCCTTTTATATGTGCTTTTTGGGATTTGTTATTGCGTCGAACACCGTGTAGGGAAAATGGCACGTTATCTTTATTCTGCTGGTCAATCTGATTATAGAGATACCAATTTTATGTATTTTTTTTACACAAATTGTTTTTGAAAAAAATCCTGTTTTTGTGTCAACATTTTCAGAGAGCCATTTTTATTTATTTATTTTATTTATTTATTGTCCGCATCCGTTGCTCCGTTCCGTGGCCTCGCAAAAAAAAAAAATAACATGTCCTATTCTTGTCCGTTTTGCGGACAAGAATAGGCATTTCTACAATTGGCCGCCTGTTCCGTTCCGCAAATTACGGAAGGCACACGGGCGGCTTCCGTGTTTTGCGGACCGCAAAAAAATGGAACGGTCGTGTGCATGATGCCTAACCCTGAAAAGATTGCCTTTTGTCATCAGATGGTTTGATTAGAGAAGCATATGGAGAACCATACAGCAGTTTTCTATTATACATAGCACATATAAAAATATTTCTCTGGTGCTTCTCTTCGCAGTGTTTATAAGTCTTTACTATCTGGCATTTTACATTATTATGATTGGACTGTTTGCACTTTCCATCTACTCTCTGATGAAAACATTGGACCCTTACGAACCGGATTATAAAGATCAACTGCAGTCGCCAGGTAATTTAAACCATATATTAATCACCAGTATATCATGTGCTGTTCTGTTGTCCTATTAACATTAAAGCAGATTATGACTATGAATATTGAGAATGACAATTATGTAACCCAATAAAGAGAGCACAGAACAGATTTAAGAGACAATGTAAACATAGACAGGCAGTCTAAAAAACATCAAATGTACCACAGTGGCTCACGTTGTTTGATCAGTTTGGTGCATCTTGGTAAATGTTAGACACTTTGGAGAACATTTATTGATCACTACCCTGTGCTCCTCCTTCTTGGCCTTTCCTCTGCCTTTGATACTGTTGACCACTCTCTCCTGTTACAAACCCTCTCTTCCCTCAGCAAGACCTGGCCCTCTCCTGGATTTCCTATTACCTCACGAACAGAAACTACAGTGTTTCCTATTTATCCACCAACACTCTCTGCTGCTGTCCCTCAAGGATCTCCTACTTTTTTCCATTTATACATTCGGCCTAGGAAAGCTAATATAGTCCCATGGTTTCTATGCTGACAATACTCAAATCTACCTCTCTGGCCCAGGCGTCACGTCCCTGCCATCCAGAATCCCAGCGTGTATGTCGGCTATATCTTCATTCTACTCCTCCCGCTTCCTAAAACTCAACATGGAGAAAACTGAATTCATTGGGGGAGATTTATCTCCTCTGTGACTTCCCATCTAGCAATTCCGCTGCAACATTCTCCTCTGTGGCCTCTCATCTAGCACTCTCGCTCCCCTCCAATCTATTCTCAACTCTGCTGCCCAGTTAATCCACCTCTCACCCCGTTACTCCTCTGCCTCCCCCCTATGCCAATATCTTCACTGTCTCCCCATTGCCCAGCGAATTCAGTTTAAAATACTTACAACTACATGTAAGACTGTCCACAACAGTCCCTCCTTACATCTCTGACCTGCTTTCTCGATACATCCCCACACGTAATCTCCAAGCCTCACAGGACATACTTCTCTGTTCTACTCTCATCTGTTCTTCACACAATTGTCTATAAGATTTCTCACGTGGATCCCCCATACTCTGTAACTCACTACCCCAGCACACCAGACTCTCCCCAACATCCAAATATTCAAAAGTAACCCGAAAACCCACCTCTTCAGGAAAGCCTACTGTACCACCTGCATTAAGCATGCTGCCACCACACAGCCAGATGAGCATTTACCCTCACCTACTGTGTTCCCTTGTAGATTGTAAGCTCTTGCGGGTAGGGTCCTCTCCCCCTCTATACCAGTCTGTTAATAGTTTGTTGTTCATTGTACTTTATATTGTATATTTTAACCCCATCTTGATGTAAAGAGCCATTTCATTAATGCTGGTTTCAAATAAATAATAATTAAGTCAGGTGATTTAGACTGTGCTGCTGGAGGAAGCTCCAAAGTTATGTGGAGGCACAGGCCTCTACATAACTTTTTTTTAAATCTACTCTCTTGCTGGCGAACATTTAAGTCATGTTGTACTCCAAAAATTGGCATACAAAATGATGAATGAGACCGGCTTGTTGGCAAGCCCTCTTCTCACGCCCCCATACCACGCCCCCTTTTTTTTTAGACCTGTCGGCAAAGTGGCGTGAGTGGGGAAAAATTGAAGATTTTGTCGCAAAATGGCTTGTGCCAAAATCTGCAACTGATATACACTACAAAAGTGGTGTTTATCAGTGCATAAATGGGCCTCTTTTTGTCTCACTTTAAACCACCTATTGCTTGGCTTTGTTTGTGGTAAACTTTTTGTGTATTTTTGGTGTATAATTGGGCACCTTGGTAGCTCAGTGGTTAGCACTGGTCCTAGGTTCAAATCCAGCCAAGGACATCTGCATGCCAGGTATTTTTGGTGCAAATTGAACCACAATTCTTGTACATCTATCTTAGTAAATATCCTCCATTGTTGTTCTTTTTCTTTCTTGAATATTTGTGAACCATAACATCTTTAACTTCCTCTACATTAGGCCTCCTGTGCGCCCCGTGGTCGTGCTGCGGCCTGCAAAATGCGGGCCGCAGTGCACGAACACTGTCCATGGGGCAGCCGCAGGGGATCGCTGACCCATTCACTTTAATGGATCCGCGATCCGGCCGTTCTGCAAAAAGATAGGACATGTTCTATCTTTTTGCGGAACGGAAGTACGGGATGAAACCCCGCGGAAGCACTCCGTAGTGCTTCCTCAGGGTTCTGTTCCATGCTTTCGTTCCGCACCTCCGGATTTGCGGACCCATTGAAGTGAATGGGTCCGCATCCGTGATGAGGAATGCCCACGAAACGGAACCCGTTTATTGCGGGTCCGCAAATGCGCTCCGCAATACAGGAATGCAGGAGGCCTTAGGCAGAGTCATTGCACCTACTGCACATGATCGTATGTGAGATGTGTATCACGCAGACTTGGAATTCAATGGTAATGCATGCACAAGGGGAGAAAGTCATACTTTCATATAATACAGTATATGGTATACAGAGCTATGCTGTATATTTGCATCATGCACTATGAAACCATAGTGAACACTGTAATACATGTGAATACCATCATATGCAGTAGAGATACTTCAGTAACATTCTATCGACACAGAAATTATCTTTACATAATAAAATGAATATAACTTCAATTACAAACTTAAATTTACATTTGTGCTGGGCAGGTGTTACAATAAGGCCAAGTGTGTATATAGACGAAGATATTGAAATCGTTTATAACATCTCAGATGAAAATTCTTACAGAGGAATTGTGAAAAGTCTGCACACATTTCTCTCAGGTATGTCTTCATTATTTTCATTTTGTAGCACTTTGTAAAAAAAGATGACGCTTTAAATGGAGCTGCGCGGAAATATACAGTATGTAAATCCTTGGATTATCTGAGAACTGATTCGAGGAGCTATATGAAACAGTACAGAGCAGAATCATTGTTTTAAACCCAGGGAGCAATCCTGAAGAAAAAAGAAGGTAATTTAAAGGCCTCAGGCACCAAAATTAATTACTTCAGACACCAGACAAATCACCTAAATTAAATCAGATCCCAGACGAGGCCTTAGAAATAATTCACGCCCTGAAATTAAATCAGACTCCAGACCTCTAAATAAATTCAATGCTAAAATAAAGTTAACCCACCCTATAAAATTAAATAAAAGCACAAGGGCCGTATCTAGTGGCTGCAATACACAAGCAAACAGACAATGCAACAACTCTGCAAACATTGACTATATGGATTATAAATTGTGCTAATCGCTATATGAATAAATATGAGGTATTTGGCCAATATTTTATCAAAATACCTGACCCATCTGCCTCTATGACCTCATAGATGGGTCCCTACAATAAAATGACTCACCTTTCCTTAGGTGTAGGCCTCCATTTGAATTCAGGGAAAGTAGGATCCAATTATATTCTGTGTAATTAAATATAAAGAATTCTTAAATAAAGAATTCTAAATAATAATTAATAAATTCAGACCACAGACCGGACTCCAGACTAAACCCCTAAATAAACAAATAACAACACCCTTAGGGCTCATGCACATGACTAGAGATGAGCAAATTTTTTAAAAATTAGATTTGGTCGGTTCTCTGCATTTTTTGAAAAAAATTTGTTTTGATCCGAATTTATTCGCAGCGAATCTCGTTAAAAAACGGCTATTTCCTGGCTGCAGAGTGCCTTTATAGTGGTGTAGAACACTGTGCCTTGCAGTAACACGCACAGGGAGTCTGCTGTGGTAGTGAAACAATATTGTCAGTCAGTATGACATGCAGATGACAGGCGTCGCTCTTAGAATGACTGCACACTTCACTTGTTTGGGCAGTTACGGGGCCAAAACTGACCAAATAACTGAAGTGTGAACTCAGCCTTACAGGTCAATGTTAGCGCCAAGAAGAAGCGCACTCCTTTTACACCGTCGTCAGCTGATTCCACATAGATGTCTACAGAACCTGTTCTATTAAACGCTTATACAAATAGAGCCCCCCTGACAGAGTGGAGAGGGTGTCAGCAGTAAGTTTGTGTTGACGTCACTGATTATTTTGCCCTTTCTCTGATCCGTCAGAACAATAACCCCCCAAAACACAGATCCTGTCTGTGGAGCAAACGAGGTGCAGAACAGTGTGACACCGCTGTGCCGTGCACATGTGGTATGCTGGTGGGGCACTGTGAATTGTCCCTGCAGTAGAGGCTGAGGACACGGTGGAGGATGAGTAGGCAGAGGCGGACATTATCACAGGACTAACGTCGTGACAACATGGAGACGGACGAGGCGTCACCTGGCCAAGTTACTGCTGTGGCTGTGCAGTAGCCACATTCACCCGGTGGGCCGTAAAGGATATGTATTGTCCCTGACCGTAGTTACAGCTCCACCCGTCGGCACTGCCGAGGACTTTAGCAGACACCGACAGGCTCAAGGACTGGCCCACCTTCTGTTCTATATGTGTCCCGGGCTGGTACTGCCTTTTTGGCAAAGAAATGACGGCTTGGGACTCTCCACCTCGGCTCGGCACAATCCATCAGTTGTCTGAAATGTGCAGAGTCCATGACTTGGAAAGGGAGGGACTGCAGAACCAGCAACTTGGCCAGAAGCACGTTCAGCTTCTGCGCCGTTGGATGAGTGCATGCATACTGTTGTCTCTTGGCAATCGCTTCGGTGATAGATTGCTGACATGATGAGGGACGAGGAGTAGGAGGATGATGCAGCGTTTGCTGTGGCAGGCTGCGGTATTTTGTCCGGTCACATACCGTACAAGGGACGGAATGGAAGACATCCTGATGCATACTAAATGGATTGCTTTCCATTCAGAATGCATTGGGACAAAACGGAAGCGTTTTTTTTTTCCGATATTGAGACCCTTTACCGGATTTCAATACCGGAAAAGAATAACGCTAGTGTGTAAGTACCCTAAGAGTTTAGCATACGTTTAACAAATCAATGCAATGGGGTGGCAAGGCTATTTGGCTGCAGGCCCCCCCCCCCCCCAAGATATAGGCCCCAGAACAGTGGCGTGCCTAGTGTGTGTGGCACCCCCCCCCCCCCCCGATACTTTAAGAAAATGGTACCCCCTCACAGTAGTATTGCCTTGATTGTACAACTTTCACAGTAGTTATCCCCACATTGTGCCTCTCACAGTAGTTATGCCCACATTGTGCCCCCCTCACAGTAGTTATGCCCTCTCTGTGCCCCTTTCACAGTTGTAATGCCCATTGTGTTCCCTTCATAGTAATAATCCCCATTGTGTCCCCTTCATAGTAATAATCCCCATTGTGTCCCCTTCATAGTAATAATCCCCATTGTGCTCCCTTTATAGTAATAATGCCCACTGTGCTAGTAATGCCCTCTGTTCCCTGTCCATAGTAGAAATCCCCATTGTGCCCCCTTCACAGTAATAAAGCCCTCTGTGCCCCCTTCATTGTAGTACTGCCCTCTGGCTCTGTGCCCGCTCCATAGTAAAATGCCCATTGTGCCCCCTTCACATTAGTAATGCCCTCTGTGTCCCCGCCAAAGTAATAAAGCCAGTATTAAAAAAAAAAAACACAGTAACTACTCACCTTGTCCCACTCCTGAAGCTCACATACCTCTCTTCCCTGCACGCACAGATCGCTCTGAAGCATGGTGTAGGTGGGGCTTATGCAGATTTCTGGGCTTCAGGCTCCGTCCACAGATGTCGGCAGCACGTTCCGTGCCTGCAGGCTGAATGGTGGAGCGGGGAGAAGTCTTCCTGCTTCACCAGTCCGTGCGCCGCCGGCCTTATGGAGCGGAGGAGCTGAGCGGTGAGTGACAGGATCACAGCTCCCAGCGCTAAAGAAATGAGCGCTTCCATCTGTATTGATGGAATCGCTCATTGCTTCTGGACTCTGGCACCCCCTGAGAGCCGGCACCCAGGGCGGAACGCCCCCCATGGCCCCCTTAGGACGCCACTG
This sequence comes from Bufo bufo, assembly GCF_905171765.1. Lineage (NCBI taxonomy): Eukaryota > Metazoa > Chordata > Amphibia > Anura > Bufonidae > Bufo > Bufo bufo. Next base: position 460,583,777 of record NC_053391.1, read on the forward strand.
CCACTCAGTCTCAGTAGGACATATAATAATTTGATAAAAATATACACTATTTCAAAGTTGTAGCTGAGGAAGAGGGGAGCATATGCCATAAGCCTTTCTTCCTTGACCAGGATGGGCAGCAAATTTAATCTTTGCTCCCAGTAATGGAAATTCAAGCTGTGACTGAATGACAGTAATCATTATCATATGGAGAATAGAAAGCCATTAAACTGTGTATTAGCTGTTCGTCTTCATATATCATCATAATAAATGTCTGATAATAGCCATTTCACACTAGAAGTGCCAATGCAGAAGTAAAGGACGGCCTGCAAAAATCCCAAGAAAAGGGGATGATGCAACTAGGGTGAAGACTCATCACAGATTAATTATTCTGTAAAACACATATATAAAGCACAAGGCCAGCTCACCTGGATTGGGTGTACCAAATCTTGACACACAAATATGTAGAAATCCAGCTTCCATAACAATCTGTAGTTTATTTATGCAAAAAGATAAAAAAAAACATACACACAGACAACAGCATCATGTGTAAGGGCCTGTACGCAATGGCTCTAAACGTGTAGACACTGTTGTCTGTGTGTATGGCTTTTTATCTTTTTGCATGAATGAACTACATATTTTTAGGGAAGCTGGATGTCTACATATTTTTGTATAAAGCACATAGTACCAAAATCCTGTATGTCAGTCCAAGAATTAAAATTTTATTTAAAGGGAACCTGTCATCAGCTTTAGGCTACATGCACATGACCGTATGTGTTTTGCGGTCCGGAAATTGCGTATCCGCAAAAAAAAACAACTGATGACATCCGTATGCCATCTGTTTTTTTTTTTTTTGCGGATCTATTGTAACAATGCCTAAAACAGACAGGAATAGGACATGTTATATTTTTTTTGCAGGGCTACGGAATGGACATACTGATGCGGACCGCACTTGGTGTGCTGTCCGCATTTCTGCGGACCCATTGAAATTAATGGGTCTGCATCTTATCCGCAAAAAAAAGGTACCGGACACGGAAACAAAATAAGCTCGTGTGCATGAGGCCTTATGCTGACCTCACTGAGGGCAGCATAAAATAGTGACAGAAATGCTGATTTCAGAGGTGTGTCACTCATGAGCTAAAAGTAAGTGGTTCCTGAGAACCAGAATCATAATCATTGCAGCCCAGGCCTGGAAAAGAGTCAAATCTACTTGAGAAGAGTCATAGTTATTCATAATCTCCTGCACTCTCACCCATCTGCTGAAGATTGGCAGTTCTCTCCTAGAGACAAAGGGAGAAAACTACATAGTGTAGAAGACTATCAATCATCAGCAGGTGGGCAAAGAGAGCAGGAATTCATGAATAACCATGACTCTTCTCATGTGGCCATGACTCTTTTCCAGGCCCAGTCTGCAAAGATTGTGATGTTGGTTGTCGGCAACCACTTACTTTTAACTTATAAATGACAAACCGCTGAAATCTACTCACCTGTCTCTACCTTATACTGCCGTTAGTATGGGCAGCATAAAGAGGATGACAGGTTCCCTTTAAAATTAGAAAAGAACGGTACATTCATGGGTCACTTTGTGATGTACCAATATTTTAGAACTTACCCTTCTCATAATAAATTACAGTGTACAACAAAACCAAACAGCATGAAATGATGAACAAGGACTGCAGCAACTTAACTGATGTCAAATCTTTACTGGCGGGTAGTGGACGCACCAAACATGCCTGTCAATTCACTACGGATATGCTTGGAAATTGCTCCTGTGATAACGATCCCACATTCGGCTATGCATCAGGACAGCCTTGTATCTTCATAAAAATGAACAGGGTAAGATTTGTTTACTGTCCACGCATTATCTTCCCTTTTATGGTTCACCCTTTCCTTATCTTCAGAAGTTTTTGCAGTTAACAATGAATGTGGAAATGGACCATTTTGAACATCACATATGAGCTTGAATTGAGTGGAGGCGACTTACTAAACAAAACCCCCCCAAATTTCCGGCTCAAATAACGGGAAAAGATGGCATACTTGTCACACACTAAATTTATTATTCATTCTATAGACAATTTACTCCTATTTGGACAGTTTTGAAAAGGGGAAATAGCTAAAGTGGAATTGTAAAATGGGTCATAGATATTCATTCTCTATGCTATTATTTCTGAAACAATAATGGTGCAAAGCAAGCAGACCAAGAGGTGGAATAAGGAAGAAAGAAGTGTCTACCATATCTAGCAAGATGTGCAAATCACACAGCACACACCACTGCAGTGGATTTGGCACAGTTTCTGCATGTCTTATGTAGTTTTATGTGTCTTACTTTGGATGGTATTTGTATATCTGACTTGCTATGAGCCCAAATTTTGGTGCAATGGTGACACACATTGGTGCATCCTAAGCCATGCTGTCTTTCCGCCAAAGATGCGCCCCTTTCAGGTATATGTTGAAGAAGGCAGAAAAAGTATCTAAAACACACAATAAACATAGTACAAGTCATGAACACTAGTCTTTAGGCACTAATTAAACCAGAATTTAGCTTAGCAAAGGTACACGCCATGCAAAACTTATACACTGTGTTATGCCTTGTGCAGAGCCTGAGGGAGGGAAAGTGCATGACTTATATCTTTGGAGTTGCACCCCTAAGGAACTGCACAAGGTATAACAGTGTATAGGTTTTTCACTTGAAGTGTCATGACAGGCTGCAGGTAAATAGTTTGCCCACATACTAATGTACAAACTAAGAAGACAGGTTGGCATCAGCAGGAGCTGCTCAAACCCACATGCAGTTGTGCATATATATAGGGGAGCAAATCCTGCACTTGTGGCCCGTTGCTAATGGCAATCCCCAGCAAAATGCATACAATGGAGGATGCCCGCGGCGAACCACAAGTACCACAATAGACATCCTACACAAGGTAAGAAGTGCGGATGTGATAATTAATATAACAATATAACAAAACAATAACAAACATAGGTGCACTCTGCAGTCTCACTAATTCTCAAACTGATTTTAAAATTGAGAGATTAGTCAACATGTCCTACGGTGTAGAACATGTCTTAAGCCCGGACACCACGACAAGGTTTCTCAAGTAGCCCGGGACCCTACACTCTCCTACCTGAGCCATATGGGCAATACCAGGAGCCAGTGGGCAAATTACAGGAGCATAGGGCCGACTCGCAAACAACTCACCAGTTACCTCCAGCATGTGGCCATGCTTGCAATGGGAGGAGGGAGGAGTCTGTGAGTCCCACTCAAGACTTGCTGATATAGCCCAGGCTTCACAGGTGCACCTAAATGTGACCTGTAGATGGAAAACAGGCACATTTAAATAGGAGTTTATACACCTCCAGGAATCTATATATACAAACTAAGAAGACAGGTTGGCATCAGCAGGAGCTGCTCAAACCCACATGCAGTTGTGCATATATATAGGGGAGCAAATCCTGCACTTGTGGCCCGTTGCTAATGGCAATCCCCAGCAAAATGCATACAATGGAGGATGCCCGCGGCGAACCACAAGTACCACAATAGACATCCTACACAAGGTAAGAAGTGCGGATGTGATAATTAATATAACAATATAACAAAACAATAACAAACATAGGTGCACTCTGCAGTCTCACTAATTCTCAAACTGATTTTAAAATTGAGAGATTAGTCAACATGTCCTACGGTGTAGAACATGTCTTAAGCCCGGACACCACGACAAGGTTTCTCAAGTAGCCCGGGACCCTACACTCTCCTACCTGAGCCATATGGGCAATACCAGGAGCCAGTGGGCAAATTACAGGAGCATAGGGCCGACTCGCAAACAACTCACCAGTTACCTCCAGCATGTGGCCATGCTTGCAATGGGAGGAGGGAGGAGTCTGTGAGTCCCACTCAAGACTTGCTGATATAGCCCAGGCTTCACAGGTGCACCTAAATGTGACCTGTAGATGGAAAACAGGCACATTTAAATAGGAGTTTATACACCTCCAGGAATCTATATATACAAACTAAGAAGACAGGTTGGCATCAGCAGGAGCTGCTCAAACCCACATGCAGTTGTGCATATATATAGGGGAGCAAATCCTGCACTTGTGGCCCGTTGCTAATGGCAATCCCCAGCAAAATGCATACAATGGAGGATGCCCGCGGCGAACCACAAGTACCACAATAGACATCCTACACAAGGTAAGAAGTGCGGATGTGATAATTAATATAACAATATAACAAAACAATAACAAACATAGGTGCACTCTGCAGTCTCACTAATTCTCAAACTGATTTTAAAATTGAGAGATTAGTCAACATGTCCTACGGTGTAGAACATGGCTTAAGCCCGGACACCACGACAAGGTTTCTCAAGTAGCCCGGGACCCTACACTCTCCTACCTGAGCCATATGGGCAATACCAGGAGCCAGTGGGCAAATTACAGGAGCATAGGGCCGACTCGCAAACAACTCACCAGTTACCTCCAGCATGTGGCCATGCTTGCAATGGGAGGAGGGAGGAGTCTGTGAGTCCCACTCAAGACTTGCTGATATAGCCCAGGCTTCACAGGTGCACCTAAATGTGACCTGTAGATGGAAAACAGGCACATTTAAATAGGAGTTTATACACCTCCAGGAATCTATATATACAAACTAAGAAGACAGGTTGGCATCAGCAGGAGCTGCTCAAACCCACATGCAGTTGTGCATATATATAGGGGAGCAAATCCTGCACTTGTGGCCCGTTGCTAATGGCAATCCCCAGCAAAATGCATACAATGGAGGATGCCCGCGGCGAACCACAAGTACCACAATAGACATCCTACACAAGGTAAGAAGTGCGGATGTGATAATTAATATAACAATATAACAAAACAATAACAAACATAGGTGCACTCTGCAGTCTCACTAATTCTCAAACTGATTTTAAAATTGAGAGATTAGTCAACATGTCCTACGGTGTAGAACATGTCTTAAGCCCGGACACCACGACAAGGTTTCTCAAGTAGCCCGGGACCCTACACTCTCCTACCTGACCCATATGGGCAATACCAGGAGCCAGTGGGCAAATTACAGGGGCATAGGGCCGACTCGCAAACAACTCACCAGTTACCTCCAGCATGTGGCCATGCTTGCAATGGGAGGAGGGAGGAGTCTGTGAGTCCCACTCAAGACTTGCTGATATAGCCCAGGCTTCACAGGTGCACCTAAATGTGACCTGTAGATGGAAAACAGGCACATTTAAATAGGAGTTTATACACCTCCAGGAATCTATATATACAAACTAAGAAGACAGGTTGGCATCAGCAGGAGCTGCTCAAACCCACATGCAGTTGTGCATATATATAGGGGAGCAAATCCTGCACTTGTGGCCCGTTGCTAATGGCAATCCCCAGCAAAATGCATACAATGGAGGATGCCCGCGGCGAACCACAAGTACCACAATAGACATCCTACACAAGGTAAGAAGTGCGGATGTGATAATTAATATAACAATATAACAAAACAATAACAAACATAGGTGCACTCTGCAGTCTCACTAATTCTCAAACTGATTTTAAAATTGAGAGATTAGTCAACATGTCCTACGGTGTAGAACATGTCTTAAGCCCGGACACCACGACAAGGTTTCTCAAGTAGCCCGGGACCCTACACTCTCCTACCTGAGCCATATGGGCAATACCAGGAGCCAGTGGGCAAATTACAGGAGCATAGGGCCGACTCGCAAACAACTCACCAGTTACCTCCAGCATGTGGCCATGCTTGCAATGGGAGGAGGGAGGAGTCTGTGAGTCCCACTCAAGACTTGCTGATATAGCCCAGGCTTCACAGGTGCACCTAAATGTGACCTGTAGATGGAAAACAGGCACATTTAAATAGGAGTTTATACACCTCCAGGAATCTATATATACAAACTAAGAAGACAGGTTGGCATCAGCAGGAGCTGCTCAAACCCACATGCAGTTGTGCATATATATAGGGGAGCAAATCCTGCACTTGTGGCCCGTTGCTAATGGCAATCCCCAGCAAAATGCATACAATGGAGGATGCCCGCGGCGAACCACAAGTACCACAATAGACATCCTACACAAGGTAACAAGTGCGGATGTGATAATTAATATAACAATATAACAAAACAATAACAAACATAGGTGCACTCTGCAGTCTCACTAATTCTCAAACTGATTTTAAAATTGAGAGATTAGTCAACATGTCCTACGGTGTAGAACATGTCTTAAGCCCGGACACCACGACAAGGTTTCTCAAGTAGCCCGGGACCCTACACTCTCCTACCTGAGCCATATGGGCAATACCAGGAGCCAGTGGGCAAATTACAGGAGCATAGGGCCGACTCGCAAACAACTCACCAGTTACCTCCAGCATGTGGCCATGCTTGCAATGGGAGGAGGGAGGAGTCTGTGAGTCCCACTCAAGACTTGCTGATATAGCCCAGGCTTCACAGGTGCACCTAAATGTGACCTGTAGATGGAAAACAGGCACATTTAAATAGGAGTTTATACACCTCCAGGAATCTATATATACAAACTAAGAAGACAGGTTGGCATCAGCAGGAGCTGCTCAAACCCACATGCAGTTGTGCATATATATAGGGGAGCAAATCCTGCACTTGTGGCCCGTTGCTAATGGCAATCCCCAGCAAAATGCATACAATGGAGGATGCCCGCGGCGAACCACAAGTACCACAATAGACATCCTACACAAGGTAAGAAGTGCGGATGTGATAATTAATATAACAATATAACAAAACAATAACAAACATAGGTGCACTCTGCAGTCTCACTAATTCTCAAACTGATTTTAAAATTGAGAGATTAGTCAACATGTCCTACGGTGTAGAACATGTCTTAAGCCCGGACACCACGACAAGGTTTCTCAAGTAGCCCGGGACCCTACACTCTCCTACCTGAGCCATATGGGCAATACCAGGAGCCAGTGGGCAAATTACAGGAGCATAGGGCCGACTCGCAAACAACTCACCAGTTACCTCCAGCATGTGGCCATGCTTGCAATGGGAGGAGGGAGGAGTCTGTGAGTCCCACTCAAGACTTGCTGATATAGCCCAGGCTTCACAGGTGCACCTAAATGTGACCTGTAGATGGAAAACAGGCACATTTAAATAGGAGTTTATACACCTCCAGGAATCTATATATACAAACTAAGAAGACAGGTTGGCATCAGCAGGAGCTGCTCAAACCCACATGCAGTTGTGCATATATATAGGGGAGCAAATCCTGCACTTGTGGCCCGTTGCTAATGGCAATCCCCAGCAAAATGCATACAATGGAGGATGCCCGCGGCGAACCACAAGTACCACAATAGACATCCTACACAAGGTAAGAAGTGCGGATGTGATAATTAATATAACAATATAACAAAACAATAACAACTAGATGACTATTTCCAAATTGAGTTTAACAATAAAATACACAGATCCTCAAACATCGTTTAGTCTAAGGCCTGGTCCAATATTCGTCTAGATGTATACCATCAATGTCTTCAAATGTCAGCCAGACATTATAAATTTAGTTGATGATAAGTGATTGCATACTTTGGTTGTATGGCTGTAAAGAAATTATCGATCCTAAGGATAGGTCGTCAATATTTAACCCCTTTCTCACCAAGCGATTTTCCATTTTGTGTGTTTTTTTACTCCCTGCCTTCCCGAAACCATATCGTTTCAATTTTTTCCTGTTCACATCGCAATATAAGAGCTTGTTTTTTGTGGGATAAGTTGTAGTTGAATGGCACCATTTAATATAGCAATGTAGTGGGAAGCTAGAAAAAATTCCAAATGGTGTAGAAGTGGAAGAAAAATACAATTCTACCATATTTTTATGGGTTTCTTTTTTACGGTGTTCCCTATGCAGTAAAACGGACCTATAATCTTCATTCTCCGGTTCAGTACAATTACAGCAATATGACATTTATATAGTGTTTCTTGTATTTTAATAAAAAACTTTGGAAAAAATTCTTTCTTTGCATCTCCATATTCTGACCCCATAACTTTTTTATATTTAGGTTTACAGAGCTGTGTGAGGGCACATTTTTTGTGGGATGATCTGTATTTTTCATTGATACTATTTTGGGTGTGTGTATGACTTTTTGATCACTTTTTGATCATTTTTGGGAGAGGAGATGATGGAAAAAATTTCGAATTGGCCATTTAGATTATTTTTTCATTATGACATTCACCGTATGGGATACATACTTTTAAATTTAATTTAATAGTATGTGGCATCTTTTTATAGATTTTTTTATTATTCAAAACACTTTTTTTACTTTCTTTAGATTTACTTTATTTCCCCTAGTGGACTTTAACATGTGATCATCTAATCTTCTCCTATAGACTGCAATGGTTTAACATTGTAGTGAATGGGAGATTTAGTGTGCTTCTATCCAGCAGACAGGGTTTGATAGGAACTTCGCTATGACATGCCTCAGAGTTTTTAGGAGGTCCAAGGCTGTCATAGCAATTGAATGGCTCACATGAGCTCAGTGGTGGGAAACTGTTCAGTCCCAGGAAACAAAGCGAATAGACTGCTCAGAGAATCATGGTCGCAACTGACACATTTAAAGAGGACCTTTCACCCATTATGACAATGTGAACTAACTATACAGACATGGAGAGCGGCGCCCGGGGATCTCACTGCACTTACTATTATCCCCGGGCGCCGCTCCGTTCTGCCGCTATGCCCTCCGGTATCTTCGGTCACAAAGTTATGGTAGGCGGAGTCTGCCCTTGTTCTGCTGTAGCACTGGCCAATCGCAGCACAGAGCTCACAGCCTGGGAGGTTATTTTCTCCCAGGCTGTGAGCTCTGCGCTGCGATTGGCCAGCGCTACAGCAGAACAAGTGCAGACTCTGCCTACCATAACTTAGTGACTGAAATCTCCGCCTACTATAACTTAGTGACCGAAGATACCGGAGGGCATAGCGGGAGAACGGAGTGGCGCCTGGGGATAATAGTAAGTGCAGTGAGATCCCCGGGCGCCGCTCTCCATGTCTGTATACTTAGTTCACAATGTCAGGATCAGTGAAAGGTCCTCTTTAAGGTTAAAAGTTCACAATCAATATTATCGCCAATCATAAAAAAAAAAAATTTCAACCACTGCAGCTAATGACGGTGGCATATTCACTGCTGCGTCAAGTGCCACTTGGAAACTCATCAGTGGTGCATTTGATACCGTCTGTGTGAACGTTAACAAATAGCAACTGGAAAACCAGTGAATAGGTCTAGGAAGCAGGAACTGAGCGATGGCGGGCAGGTGAGTAGGGATATTTCCACAGGTATTTTTTGGATGGTGTGCAAATAAAAAAAATTAAAAAAAAGGCTGGAAAACCTCTTTAGGTTGCAGAAAACTACTTTAATATGACAGACATCTCACAGTTCAGTACCTGAGACTGGAATGTATGTTCCTTAGATGCAGCTTTATTCATGAAGACCTACTGTATGTACTAGAAGGGTGCATTCCTAGTTATATAAGTGGATTAATATAGCTAATTCTAACAATATGTGATAAACTATGGGTGAGATTTATTAAAACTGGTGTAAAAGAAAAAGGTCTCAGTTGCCCATAGCAACCAATCGGATTCCACCTTTCATTTTTCAAGAGCTCTAAAGAATGAACGGTGGACCCTGATTGGTTGCTATAGGCAACTAAGCCAGTTTTTCTTTACATCAGTTTTGATTAATTTCCCACTATATGTTCTCCTTCACTTTCAGATCATACAGTTCATGCCTGACAATACTACAGCCCCAACTCTAGATTGCACCTCAAAGGTTTGTTCAATTTACACTCAAGTAGCATATTTTTAGGTCTGCTTTATTATGTTTTTGCATATTATTGCCACGGCCACAAAGTTTAATGAATAGACAAGATCATGCTATTTCATGTTGGCTTAGGCCTCATGCACACAACCGTTGTTTGGGTCCGCATCCGAGCCGCTGTTTTGGCGGCTCGGATGCAGACCCATTCACTTCAATGGGGCCGCAAAAGATGCGGACAGCACTCCGCGTGCTGTCCGCATCTGTGGCTCCGTTCCACGGCCCCACTAAAAAAATATAACATGTCCTATTCTTGTCCGCGCTTTGCGGACAAGAATAGGCATTTATATTGCCGGCGTCCGTTCTGTTTCGCAAATTGCAGAAGGCAACACGTGCGGCTTCCGTTTTTTGCGGATCTGCGGTTTGCGGACTACAAAAAACGGAACGGTCGTGTGCATGAGGCCTTAAAGGAACACTCAGCTCACCAGAATTTTCTGTAGCTCACCAAATAAACAGTCTTGTAGAAATCTTAGAATTAAACATGCACACAAACTTATTTTGTTTCCGTGTCCGTTCCGTTTTTTCTGCGGATAGGATGCGGACCCATTTATTTCAATGGGTCCACAAAAAACGCGGACAGCACACTGTGTACTGCCCGCATCAGTATCTCCGTTCCGTTGTCCCGCAAAAAAAATAGTGCATGTCCTATTTTTTCTAGTCTGTGGACAAGTATAGGCATTATTACAATGGATCCGGGGGGAAAAACGGATGCCATACGGACGTCATCAGTTTTTTTTGCGGATCTGCAATTTGCGGTCTTGTGCATGAGGCCTTAGTTTTATCCTGATTTCCTCCATTTACTGGAGTTTGGCCTTCTTTGCGTCTTATTGCAGACACAGAAGTGGGTAAAGAATCCTTCTGCAGCTAAATGACGAAATAAACAGGTTTCACAGAAGTGAGGATGTTAATTCTTTATGCATTTATCTGTTTTAATTGTAATATGAGATATATTAGCACACAGAAGAAAATGCTCATGTTTTTTATCATATTCAGTATATTTAGTGTTCCTTTAAATGGTAATCTTTGCTAGTTGATATCAGGTTTGATTCAGCATTTCTCCATGCCAGTCAAATACAGTCGAACATGTGGAAATCAGGAATAGGCTTGGTCAAGGGTACATCCATACAGGATGGAGGCACTTCGAATTTGCCATAGCAGATATGCATATAGTAAATCCACAGCATATTACAGCAGCAGCAAAGTGGATGAGATTTGAGCAAATTTTATCTGCATACAGCTGAAAAACTGCATTGTAAGCTGATCTGCTATGCAGAGGGTGAAATCCTTGGCAAGTCCACAGCCAGATCCTCATCAAAATCCTCATAACTCATGAGAAAGTTGCCTTGGACTCGTCATAGATTTTCCTTGATGAATATGTTGACAAACCCTATAAACAATATCAGATCCGCTGCTTACAGCACCCTGCTCAGTCATACCAATGATACAGATGTGACCTTCTTCACTTTTCCTTCTAGCTTGATATATCTGCAGATGAGTAACTTTTGTATTACGCTGTTGGGAGTTGGGAGTAGCGCAAATGTTTTTTTTTTATTCATAGCTGGTCATCTCCTGCCACTCATCTTGGGATATCTCAAGACCAGAAAAGGGTAAAGGCACATCTGATTCTTTACATTATTTGCTATGACTACATTTTTAGGGATTCAACATTGCAGAACTCTATCAACAACGATCTCTCCAGTGCTTCTAAAGAGATGATGGTATAGTAGGCAATAGGCCGGTTGGAAAGTATGGCTGCCCACTGCCTTAACAGGGTGGTCATTTCAAAACAGTCTAGTAAAAAATCTTGAACATTTTTATAATTCAACGTGACCAAGAACACCGCAGCTCCATAATATGGCAGCAGATTGTGCATAGCATGACGTCAACCCTGTATCTGTATTTATTCAGAGGAAGATGGAGCTAGAGTAAGTCCTCTTATATGCATTTGCGGCTATGTATGCTAGTACTGATCTGTACAACCATGGGCGCAAAGCCTAACTCTCTGGTTATACTGACATCATCTGTTCTATATTTACAGCATAGCAGATATAACTGATCTGGTGTCCATTTTTTTTGGTCACAAATACTTTTGAAACAGTAAAATTATGGTAGGGTATGGTGGCATGGCTGTTTTGGATTTTGGACCCCTCTTCTTGTATAATGTCATAAACAACACTGTTATTAATTAGAATAAGAAATTTGCTTTGTGACAAACTACTTTGTGAAGAAGCGCATTTCATTGCCACCCCCCCCCCCGTTATTTAACCCCTCACAGGCTGCGTTTATTGCTGATCGCGGCATCTGAGATTAATATTGAGGGCTTTTAGGTGTTAATCCGGCAAAAACAAAAATACTCCCTTATCCATTTGATCACGTAGACTAGAGGCCGCAGCGGCCATCTTGATTGAAGATACAGAGCAAAATCTCACGCGGTAAGGTGATGACCTCATCTACCTTCAATAAAGATGGCCGCGGCAGCCTCTTTACGGGCAAATGGATGAGGTGAGTATGGGTTTTTTCCCGTCATTTCAGGGAAAATTGATTTGTTACCAAGAAGCGCGAGGAAATTCAGCTTTGAAGCAAATCGAATTTTTCCTGCAATTCGGATCAAAGTTAATTTGCTTGACTTCGATTTGCTCAACACTAATTATAATAATGAAATGATGAGTTTCTGGACTCACACTATGTATGCTTGCACCACACAGGATGATCTTGGACCTGTAGAATATTTTCCACATGGATCATTTGGTTTGCAGTATTTCCCATACTATGGAAAGCTGGCTCAGGTACTCTATAGTTAACATCACGTTCGCCATCTTTAATTATATTTCTATAAAACTCACAAACTCTACTTTCTGTTTTCTTTCAGCCGAACTACACCAACCCATTAGTGGCAGTGAAACTTCTTAATCCTGCCAAGAACCATGCATTTAAAATTGTGTGCAGAGTTAATGGTAGCCACATTTTAAGTGATAACCCTCATGATCCGTATGAAGGAAAAGTGACCTTCACGCTTAAAATAGAAAATTAATTTGCCCTCTGTGACAAGAACACCAGGTATGAGCAGGGGGGCAGCCGTTCATTACAAACGTCACATGAAAAGTGCACTAACATTGAAACAGGATAGAAATCAAATGCATGTGTTTGTTAACCATGACTTTGGGACATAATCAGACGCAACACATGTGATAAGTTATCAGTATACTCATGTTAATTCCAAATCCGCATACACAGATAATACACAAGGACAACAGAACAAAGCATACAGCGATAGCATTTATATGCTTTTTTATGTTAGCTTCTGATTGGTAGTTCTTCATTTCCAAATGCTATAACATAAAAATAAATGCTATGATGATCGCAATTCATGCCTAGCCCCCAGCGATCAGCTACAATCTGTGGGGTGTTCTGGCTGCAAATGTTTAACCCCTTCTACCCAGGGCCAGTTTTCACTTTCCTGTCCAAGCCATTTTTTGCAAATATGTCTACTTTATGTGTGCCATCATTTTGCAAATGTTATTTTATTTTTTTAGGACGTTAGAAGACTTAGAAATTTAGAAGCAATTTTTCAAGAACTTTTTTTTTTTTTTTAAGAACCATTTTAGAAACTACACACGTCAAGTTATTCAAAACTGAAATTACAAACTTTGTTAACCCTTTAGGTGTTCCACAAGATTTAAAGGAAAATGCAGGTGCACTTTCAAATTTCTTTATTTTTTTTTCATGATCAATTTTTTCTTGCAACACAGCAAGACTTAAAGGCAAAATAAACCTCAATATACATTACTCTGATTCTGCAGTTTACAGAAATACCCCATATGTAGTAGTAAACTGCTGTTGGAGCACAAGGCAGTGGTCAGAATAAAAGGAGCACCATATGGATTTTGGAGGCAGATTTTGCTAAAATGGTTTTTGGCCACCATTTTGTATTTGAAGAGACCCCGACGTACCCCTACAGTGGAAACCCTCAAAAAGTGACCCCATATTGGAAACTACACCCCTCAAAGAATATATTAAGGGGTATACTAAGCACTTTGACCACATAAGCGTTTTACGGAATTTAGAAACACTTGGCTGTGAAAATGAACAGTTTAATTTCTTCCAACAAGATGTTGCATTAGTCAAAAAATTTTCATTTTCACAAGGGGTAACAGGAGAAAATGCACCCCATAATTTGTTACCTATTTTTTTCTGAATATAGCAACATAATTTGTGGTAAACTGCTGTGAGGGCACATGGCAGGAATGGAGGGAGCGCCATATGGCTTTTGCAGCACAGATTTTGATAGATTGGTTAACAGGCGCCACTCGATATTATGCATTTTGTAAGGCGAGGTGACAAAAAATGACTGTTCTGGCACAGCTTTTATTTATTTAGTTTCACAGCGTTCACCTGACAGGGTGTATTATGTGATATTTTTATAGAACAGGCTGTTATGGACGCTGCGATACCTAATGTGTCTATTATCTTTCTTTTTGTTAAGTTTTACTTGCAAAAAGCATTTTTGAAAATAATAAAATCTTGTTTTTGAGTTTCCATTTTCTGAGAGCAATATATTTTTTATTTTTTTAAGCGATTGTCTTAGGTAGGGTCTCATTTTTTGTGGGATGAGATGATGGTTTAATTGGTACCATTTTGGGAGACATATGACTTTTTGATCACTTGGTATTCTACTTTTTGTGAGGCAAGGTGACATAAATTGGCTGTGTTTGGCACCGTTTTTATTTTTATATTTTTATATTTTTACAGCATTCACCTGAGGGGGCATATCATGTAATATTTTTATAGAGCAGGTTGTTACGGACGCAGCGATACCTAATGTGTCTATTTATTTATTTTTTTGTGAGAGAAGGTGACCAAAAAATGGCTGTTTTGGCACTTTTTTTTAGGGCGTTCACCTAACGGGGTGGATCGTGTGATATTTTTATAGAGCAGGTCGATGCTGATGCAGCGACACCTAATATGTCTACTTTTCATCTTTTTTTCTTTTGTACAATTTTTTAAATAACTTAATTATGGAAAAAGGGAGCTTTTTTTTTTTTTTCTTGGAACATTTTTTTCTTTCTATTATGTAACACACTTTTTTAAATTTTTGGGGTACAATGCATTATAATACAGCTGTAGTGTAATGCATTGGCTGTAAGTGTAATACACTTACAGCCTGCTTCCTGGGTCTCACAGGCTTCCATGGAAGGCAGCATGATACCTATGGAAAGCTACATATTCTATTGCACTTTCTCATACTTTATTAATGTGTTCAGTATAAAAATCACTGTAAAACTGTATATTCATATGAGGCGTAATATTATTGTTCTTGTCATTCACAGATCTATGCCCGGCAGGAAGAATTCTGTCTTTAGACAGACATTTTTGCCAACACTAAATGGACTCATCATGGTTCTTCTCACAGACGCAGCGCAAGAGAAATTCAATAGCATCCACTTTTGTCTTATACTTAGCACTGATACATGTGAAACAGATATTATTACATGTAGAGAATAATATTCCAGTATATATTTAAATAGTTCACATTTACATATATTTGTTACACACCACAAGATACTGCAGGGAACACCAGCCACGGTTAGCTCAGCTTCCAGTGTAGCACAGAAAAAAATGAATTTATAGCTTAAGTTTTAGATTAATACTGTATGAAATGTATTCTACATAAAAATATGTTGTTTTTAACCCTGGAGGAAGTAACATTCACAAGTTAGGCCTCCTGCACACAAACGTGTGCTGCCCGTTGCCGTATTGAGGACCACATTTGCGGATCCGCAATACACGGGTGCCGTTTCGTGGGCATTCCGCATCACGGATGCAGACCCATTCACTTCAATGGGTCCGCAAATCCGGAGATGTGGAATGGTGTGGAACGGAAGCACAGAATGGAACCCTACGGAAGCACTACGGAGTGCTTCTATGGGGTTTCGTCCCGTACTTCCGTTCCGCAAAAAGATAGAACATGTCCTATCTTTTTGCGGAACAGGCCAATCGCGAACCCATTAAAGTAAATGGGTCAACGATCCGCTGCGGCTGCCCCACAGTCGGTGTTCGTTCATTGCGGCCCGCAACGTCGTGTGCAGGAGGCCTTAAAGGGATTCTGTCATCAGGATTTTAGCAACAGAGCGTTTCACATTAACACATCAGTCACATCGATTTAGTTTAAAATATACTAGTCTTACTGCCAAAAGTCTTGTCATTTCTGTAAAAAAATCGCTTTTATTCATATGCAAATTACCTCTCTAAGGAACTCAAGGGGCTGTCCCTCTGGCCGTTGGAGCCCAGCCGCACCCATTCTCTTGGAGTCCAGCACAGCCCCACTGCAAATTTTTCACTCCTTTCATCGCTGACGTCATTGTTCTGGTGCGCCGTAATCTCGTGCATGCTCCTTGGCAGCAGCCTCAGTGAACGAAGCGCGCATGCGCCAGCTGTCTGCGCACTTCGCTCGACCCAGAAAGGAAGAGCAGAGTGGCGCGAGATCCCTGACAGGCAGGGGACCGAGGTGCACGAGAGTAGGCACGCTGGCAGTTGGTGCATGCGCGCTTCGTTCGCTGATGCTGCTGCCAGGACACTGCACGGGCGCTGACGAGTGGATCCAGGATGCATGCACAAGATTACAGCGCACCAGAACAATGACGTCAGCGATGAAAGGAGTGAATAATTTGCAGTGGGGCTGTGCTGGTCTCTAAGAGAATGGGTGCGGCTGGGCTCCAACGGCCAGCTCCTTGTGCTCCCTAGAGAGGTAATTTGCATATGAATAAAAGCATTTTTTACAGAAATGACAAGACATATGGCAGTAAGACTAGTATATTTTAAACTAAATCGAGGAGACTGATGTGTTAATGTAAAAAGCTCTGTTGCTAAAATCCTGATGACAGAATCCCTTTAAGCCCTGTACTTTTAAACAAGATTCAAATTGTAACAATAATCAATAATGTTAACCGGATCATTTTTTTCTTTTTGCATCTTCTTTACTTTGAGACCAGTGGCGTGCCTAAGGTGTTTGGCACCCAGGGGTGGATCCTTTCTTTGCCCCCCCAATACTTAATAATATCCACTATGTACCCCCTCATGGTAGTTATGCCCACCCTCACAGTATTTATGCTCTAATTGTACAACCTTCATAGTAGTTATGCCTTTATTGTGTCCCCTTACAATACTTATGCCTTCTCTGTTCCCCTTTCACAGTAGTAATGCCCTATCTGTGCCCCCTTCATAGTAGTAATGCCCTCTTTGTGCCCCCTTCATAGTAGTTATGCCCTCTCTGCCCCCTTCACAGTAGTAAAGCCCTCTGTGCCCCCTTCACAGTAGTAAAGCCTTCTGTGCCCCCTCAATGTTAGTAAAATGAAAAAAAAAAAACTGTAACTACTCACCTTGTCCCATTCCTGATGCTCAGAACCAGATTTCTCCTGCAGGCAGCCAGACAAAGATCGTGCTGCAGCACTTTGTGGGAGGAGCAGAGGCAGATTCCCGGGCTGAAGGCTCCTCCCACACAGGCCAGAAGCGCTTTCTATGTCTGCAGGCTCCCTGTTTCACCAATCAGTGCGCGAGAGAAGGAGCGGTCAGTGAGTGACAGGACTGCAGCTCCCCAGCGCTCCAGCATTTCCATGTGTATTGTATTGATGGAAGCAATTATTGCTTCTGGCAGCCTCCTGAGAGCTGGTACCTGGGGTGAACTGCCCCCTCGCCCAACCCCCCCTGCAACGCTCCCCACTCTGGCACGCCACTGATTGAGACTTAACAAAAGTTCCAGGCCATAAAAAAATAGATACTGTAAATGGAGGTGTTGCCTAATAAGAAGTCTTGATGCACACATTGACTAAAAGACTATGAGATAATTAGCGACCTAAGCCAATGGTTACAATAAACAATGTGCGTTAGAATACAAGTACGTAGTAATGGCAACAATATGGAGCAGGTCACGTGGCCTTCACAATGCTACCATTCAATGAGTCCTACACCATCAAAATCATAATATTAATGTGAGGCAGATTTATCAATGTATATGGCATAAATATATTAAAAATATGGTATAATTTTTACGGCACCACATTGACACATTTTTGCACCAAGCACGACTTATTTATCACAGTTTTCCGACATATTTCTATATGACATTGTTTCTCCCCTCTTCATCACCGGGGCATGCACCCTGTAGAGAAGTCTGGGCATGCTGCTGCACACTGTACATATGGTACACTGATACTGATAAAGCTTGTACAACTTGTACTATTTTCACTAATAAACTTATAATAACAATGGGTTAATCCTTTACCAGTATGTTAAGTATAAATTACTACTGTTTCCTTAAGGAATGTATCCTACTCATTATAGAGATGTCATGGAGTTGAATATACAACTTACAAATTGAGGTATTTGAGAAAAGGAAAAATAACCTTAAAGAGAATGTGTCAGCAGTGACCTACCTATCAAACAGTTTACATAGACACATAGCTGTAGATGACCTGCTTAAAATGCTTTTCTTTTATTAATCCGAGGCTCCATTCGCGAGTTATGATACTTTTTCTAAATATGTAAATTAGGCCTTTGGTGCAATGAGGAAGGCACCATTGCTCTTGTTGCGCCCAAGCTCCACTCTTTTCTGTGACCAGCCCCTCCCTCGCTACCCTGATTGACAATGCAATAGCAAAGCAGCGGGGGAGGGCCTGGCCACAGAAAGTTGCAGAGCTTGGGTGCAACAAGAGCATTGAGGATGTCCTTATTGCACCATAGGCCTAATTTGCATATTCAGATAAAAGTAAGCCTCAGATTAACAAAAGAAAAGCAGGGTTTTAAGCTGGTGAACCTCAGCTATGTGTCTACAAACAGTTGGATATGGAGGTCATTGGTGACAGATTCCCTTTAAGTCTACAGCCTACAAAACGTGGCACTGATATCATTTACATATTTGCTTTGGTTAAGTATGGCTGCCAGATCTGGAGATATATAAGGTAAAGCAGTGATGAAAGGGTGTTTGGCCTTCTTTTCAGTGATAAGAAATGTAAGTGATATAATGTCTTGTGCAGTATAATATAGAGGGTGCCTTTATTTTCAGGGAGTTTGATATTGATGACCTATTCTCTGGATAGGTCATCAATATCTGATTGGTGGGGGTCGGACTCCCTTCAACACCACCAATCAGCTGTTTGAAGAGGCCACGGCACTCCTATGAATGCTGCAGTCTCCTCAGAGTATATCAAGCACAGTGCCGTACATTGTATAGCGACTATGCTTCCTTGCAGCAGGAGCTCATTCACTTGAATGGGTCTGAGCTGCGCCTAAGCCTTGTGACCGATAAACATGACGTCCCTGCCAGGAAGAGGCTGCAGCACTCAACAGACCCCACCAATCAGATATTGATGATGTATCCTGAGGCTAGGTCACCAATATCAAACTCCTCGATACAGATTAGATGAACATTGGTGAACCCGTCTTACCAACTAATGAGCATGGGGGTGTAGCAACTCTCCCCCAATGTTCATCCAGTGATTGCTAACCTCCGGCACTCCAGCTGTGGTGAAACTACAACTCCCAGCATGCTCCATTCATTTCTATGGAGTTGTGAGAACAGACAAGCAAGGAGGCATCATGGGAGTCGTAGTTTTACCACATCTGGAGTGCCGAAGATTAGCCATCACAGAACTAGGTAAACACTGTCATCTTCTACTGTATGCATTTGTGAGTGGAAATGACTGATTCATTGATTGCATCAATTCACCAGTCTTAAAGGGAACAGGTCTCGATGAAATGCAGTGCAATCTAATAGCATATTATAGAGGAGCAGATTGATATGTAGTGTTATGGAAAAAGATCCAATATAACTTGTAATTTATTCATTGAACCATCTCCTCTTTTAGTTAGGAGTCATGTGGGCGGTCTTCTCAGTGATTGGCAGCTAATTCTACATGACTAAGAATATAGAGATAACTCCCAGTCGGTAAGCAGGACCGCCCACGTGACTCCTCAGCACAGAAAGATCAGAGGTTTAAATGAATAAAATACAAGTGTACTGTCTTTTCCTATACAACTATTTATCAATCTGCTCAGCTCCTCCTTCTCTATGACCTGCTGTCTGCAGATTGTGCTGCATTTTCACGTAACCTCTTCCCTTGAAGAGTAACCTTCTAACCATGAAGAAAAATATATTATAAGTGCTGGACAGAAAAACATAGCATTTTCTCTATACTATGTTTTCTCCAGGGGATGTAACTATTTTATTTTGCTATCATGCTGTGTTTGAAAGCTAATTACCTTAAAGTGAAACTCCAGGCAAATTCATAATAAAAAAAATGGAGTTACTACGGTCATTCAACAAAGCAGTCTCAATAATTCTGTTATTCTGGCCTTTTTAGTGCAAGCTTACAATGTACTTACTTTGTGCACTATAGATCCTTAAAGGGGTTGTCCACTTTTTACAATTGATGGACTATCCTCAGAATAGATTATCAATATCAGATTGGCGGGTTCTGTCTGCAATTGCAGTGGTGAGTAGTGTTGTTACACGTATGGCGTCCCTATTCACTTCTATGGGACGGCTGCCTCCTGTTCAAGTGAATACTACAGAGCCACCCCATAGAAGTGAATGGGGACACCATACTTGTAGTTACACCTGCTCACCATCGCAATTGCTGTGGCGAGCAGGCAAACAGAATGATTTAGTATTCTACTCTTTAAAAATGGAGGTTGCTCTGTGATATGTTACCATAGGCTTTCATGTTTTATAAATGCTTTGTACAGGAGAGTTTGCCAAGATGATGCCTGATTCTGTGACATAATTCAGAGCTCTGCTGCTATTGACTGAAGCCACACCGGATTCTTCCTGGTATGCATACAGTCAGGTCCATAAATATTGGGACATCAACACAATTCTAACATTTTTGGCTCTATACACCACCACAATGGATTTGAAATGAAACAAACAAGATGGGCTTTAACTGCAGACTGTCAACTTTAATTTGAGGGTATTTACATCCAAATCAGGTGAAAGGTGTAGGAATTACAACAGTTTGCATATGTGCCTCCCACTTGTTAAGGAACCAAAAGTAATGGGACAGAATAATAATTATAAATCAAACTTTCACTTTTTAATACTTGGTTGCAAATCCTTTGTAGTAAATTACAGCCTGAAGTCTGGAACGCATAGACATCACCAGACGCTGGGTTTCACTTCTGCCAGGCCTCTACTGCAACTGTCTCCAGTTCCTGCTTGTTCTTGGGGCATTTTCCCTTCAGTTTTGTCTTCAACACGTGAAATGCATGCTCAATCGGATTCAGGTCAGGTGAGTGACTTGGCCATTGCATAACATTACACTGCTTTCCCTTAAAAAACTCTTTGGTTGCTTTTGCAGTATGCTTTGGGTCATTGTCCATCTGCACTGTGAAGCGCCGTCCAATGAGTTCTGAAGCATTTGGCTGAATATGAGCAGATAATATTGCCCGAAACAGTTCAGAATTCATCCTGCTGTTTTTGTCAGCAGTCACATCATCAATAAATACAAGAGAAGCAGTTCCATTGGCAGCCATACATGCCTACGCCATGACACTACCACAACCATGCTTCACTGATGAGGTGGTATGCTTAGGATCATGAGTTCCTTTCCTTCTCCATACTCTTCTCTTCCCATCACTCTGGTACAAGTTGATCTTGGTCTCATCTGTCCATAGAATGTTGTTCCAGAACTGTGAAGGCTTTTATAGATGTCGTTTGGCAAACTCTAATCTGGCCTTCCTGTTTTTGAGGCTCACCAATGGTTTACATCTTGTGGTGAACCCTCTGTATTCACTCTGGTGAAGTCTTCTCTTAATTGTTGACTTTGACACACATACACCTACCTCCTGGAGAGTGTTCTTGATCTGGCCAACTGTTGTGAAGGGTGTTTTCTTCACCAGGGAAAGAATTATTCGGTCTTCCACCACAGTTGTTTTCTGTGGTCTTCTGGGTCTTTTGGTGTTGCTGAGCTCACCGGTGCGTTTCTTCTTTTTAATAATGTTCCAAACAGTTGTTTTGGCCACGTCTAATGTTTTTGCTATCTCTCTGATGGGTTTGCTTTGTTTTTTCAGCCTAATGATGGCTTGCTTCACTGATAGTGACAGCTCTTTGGATCTCATCTTAAGAGTTGACAGCAACAGATTCCAAATGCAAATAGCACACTTGAAATGAACTCTGGACCTTTTATCTGCTCATTGTAATTGGGATAATGAGGGAATAACACACACCTGGCCATGGAACAGCAGAGAAGTCAATTGTCCCATTACTTTTGGTTCCTTAACAAGTCGGAGGAACACATGAAAACTGTTGTAATTCCTACACCGTTCACCTGATTTGAATGTAAATACCCTCAAATTAAAGCTGACAGTCTTCAGTTAAAGCACATCTTGTTAGTTTAATTTCCAATCCATTGTGGTGGTGTATAGTGCCAAAAATGTTAGAATTGTGTCGATGTCCCAATATTTATGGACCTGACTGTATATTGGATGAACTTGCACCACACTGACTTCTTGCATTCCAGTTATTGGCTGAAGCTTTACCATAAAGACTTCTTGCTCTTCAGTTATTGGCTGAAGCTTTACCATAAAGACTTCTTGCTCTCCAGCTATTGGCTGAAGCTTTACCATAAAGACTTCCTGCTCTCCCAACTATTGGCTGAAGCTTTACCTCTTTCTGGTCTTCAACTGTTGCCAATCCAATTCACGGGGAGCATTCCATGGGCTAGAGGAGAGCATGAGGGGCAATTTCTGAAGTAGTGGGAACCATGAGAACTGACTACGCACAAAACAAGCTCCAGGCTTATGTATTTGGCACATCTTTCACCATATTAAACAGTCTTGTAGAGTCATGTAACACTTCCTGGCACATGAAAACTTGATGTTCTTGTTTAACCAGTCACATAATGGTTGAATGCAACCCCCGATGTCACCAAAGTGCCACACATGTCCAGTCAGGCCTGGTACAAGTGGCAGATATGTATAGATATGGCCTGCTTCCATGCCACATTTGTGGTCTGCACTTTCACTCCATACTCCCCTCCCCAAAATGTAGAACCTAGTCCCTTCTTTTCAGATCTCTGTTAAAAATGATACTTGTGAAATATAATTTTCTAGTCAGTGGGGTTCATCTATGAAGGGAGCAAGACCCTTTTTAAATGTCCATGCGACAATATTTTGTCGCACTGGCATATTCGCTTTGTGCTTCACACTTGGGAGTGGTAAGAGAGTGACGGGGACTGGGACATCGACACATTTACCATCCTTTATTACTGGAAACAGGAATAAAAGTGGAAAGAAAAGTACCCCAGGCAGGAGCTGGAGTAGTTTTTACTTCAGGTGCACAGACTGCATGAGCCTCATCATAAATTAGGTGCTTTCTCTGCTAGAGTGGGGAGGACAAACACTGGTCTTTGTAAACCCCCCCGTTATTTTCATGGATGGGTCAGAGTTTGATTGACAGAAAAGTCATGGTATGAAATACAGAACAGGTGAGGACCTGCTATGCAAATCATCAGCAGGCTGCAATCCTTGTAAATCATTAATCGGATCTTATATGACACACACAGAGCACAGTAATCCTATTACTATGTTCAGAGAACCTTACTACAGGGAGCCACCATATGCAGCTGTAGAGGGAAACACTCTACACACCAGGGTGTATTTCACATAATCTCGAGCTGACAATGTTGGAGAATTTGTTTGAACCGTGCAAACTAAATGGCGTTGGCATTTGAACCATTGCATACAAACTAGAAGTCTTCAAAGGTGATAATTATGTGTCTATTTGATAAAAGGCCAGTGATTAAAAGCAGCAGGTGTGTTGGTGTCCAGATAATAGTGCAGAATGTATGAAGAACACCAGAAGTGTGTATAGTCAGGTATAATAAAATTCACAATTTAGTTTGAAATTCCAGTTATTATATACATAATTATAGTAGCCTCTCCCTAAAGAAAAAAAAGGTATGGTCCATTTCAGTCCTGTAAAGTGCATCCACAGGAGAGCTTGATCAGTCATGGAATCAGTCCTGTGGGCCAGCATGTGACCTGGCTTTCAGTTAACTGCCCAGGAATCTAACAGGTCTGTGGCTCATAGGCTTCTGTACCAGAAGCCTTTGTAAGGCCTCCTGGTGCCATGGCAACCATCGGCAGATGGCGTTAGATGGGGAACTTCCTGTCTTTATAAATCTCTTAGGCTGAGTTCACACCAGTTTATTCCATCAGTTATTGTGAGCCAAAACCAGTAGTGAAGCCTACACAGAGATCAGGTATAATGGAAAGATCTACACCTCTTCTGTACTTCAATAACTGAAGTGTGAACTTGAGCTTAGATGCTGTGGTCAGCATTGACCGTGGCATCTAAAGGGTTATTCCACCTGTATTAGAGTTTCCAGCGATACTGGTAGATACAGCAGGGACCTGGCTGTCAGGAGCAGCCAAATCCCTGTACCTGTTGAACGGACACAGCTCCTGTGACCACTCAGAGTCCCATACATGTTTATGTTTTATGCTTTGCATAAAAGTAAGGAAGAGTGACCCCTGACACTCAGCGCAGGATGGGATAAGAAAAGCTCAGCGTTCTTGTATGAATTGTAGGCCTGTGAGACATTCTTTGTATACAAAGAATACAATAAAAAGGACAACAAGCACTTTAAGAACTGGATGATTTGTGAGTATTTTCTATATACTCACATTTAAGCACTTTTAAGAATAACACTGCCTTGCTATTTCCATTGGAGTCTATTGAAGCGCAGCGAAGTGAGGGTCCACAGCAGGCTGTGGTTGATACACCATGTAGGAGCTACATATAATATATAGATTGGTCAAAAGCAGCCAGAAAGTGGCCAGTGTATATGTGAGATGATCATATGACATGTACTAATATAGCCTTTGTTGATTTTCTGTGCCATTTTCTATATTTCACAAGTCATGTCCCCTTCTTGGGCACATCTTCTGTCCTGTCAACACAGGAGACCTGTCCATAAGATGGCCGCTTATGAGGGTCATGTGACCAGGCTAAAATAACTCCAGACACATCACTCAGCCTATTCCACTCATACACATCTGTCATCTGCACTTGCAATATTGAGAGTTTAGTGCAGGTGCAGTGCATTTGAATGGAGGAGGCCGAGTGATTTGCCTGGTCCCATGACCCTCCATCAGCTGCCATTTTATGGACAGGATCTCTGTGTGGAGAGCATAAAAGATTTGGCCAACAAGAGAGAACACTTTATGAAATATAGAAAATGGTGTGGAATATCAACTAAGACTGTATTAGTAAGTGACATATTGTCAATTTACAAACACAATGATCAACAGTAGCCGCAAAGTGGCCAACCCTTTAAGGATTTGAAGACCTATACTGTATCACCTATGGCTCCTACAATCACTTCTAACAATTACAATCATTATGTCAGAAATCTTACAATCTAGGCATTCTTTCTAAACAAGAACTGGAATTTAGCTTTGATACCCTCAACGTATCCAACGAATTCCACCAGGTAGGCCAATCGCATCAGGTATAGACTCAATTAAAGTGAACCTGTCACAATACATAGCCAAATTGCTACAATTGTATATAAAGAGGATTCCCAGCTATTTAAAAGTATAACCCAAATGATACACATAGTGAAGAACATTGACTGATAGTGCGGTTTGCTTTTGGCTACATTGGATGTTGGTTCTTTGTATATTTCTATAAATCATCAGTTAGGAATTCAGGATTTCTTCTTACTTCTTACAACAAAAAGGTGGTCTGGAACCCTCACTAATTAATTTTATTTAGCACAGTATTAGGTATTTATGTTACAGTACTTATGTTACAGTCCACTTTTTATCTTCAGACCACCATGGGGATGAGATTTTCTCCGAGCAATGCTAATCTCTTTATGGGATACTGGGAGGAACAGATCTTGTCCTATGGCAGTGTTATATTGATGATATACTGTTCATATGGAGAGGATATGAAATAGATCTAATGTCTTTTATTGACCAGTTGAGCATTAATCGGTATAACCTTACCTTTACTATACATATAAGTCACCCATTATTAACTGCAGTAAATTAGTATAACTAGTCACAAACCAACTGCAGTTAATAGTTTTATTCTTCATTTAAGTTGTCACTTACCCAATGAGCTTCGCAATGTTCGACACAGTCAATATAGGAGTCTAGAACTAGAAGCGGCTTAGCTTAATTGTTTCACATGTAATACTTCACAGGTGCATATGGCTGCGCTTTGTTCTACATATACTACCTTGCAGGTGCATATGCATATCATTTTGGTAATCAATATCTTATAGTTTTACCAATATGTTATTGAGTTAGTAGATCATGGCCAACAATATAGGGATACACTAGTCAAACTTGTGCATATACTATACATGTTTAAGGGCACCTGACTGCCTGTTCGGTAGCTTGCATGATTTCACAATGAGTGTCTGAACTGGGGCACATGAGATAATGGTCAGATTGGCTAAAGTCGCAACTCCATGCCAAGCAACCACCTGGTGTACTTTCACACACAGTTGTAAACCGCATTGCAATCGTGTCAAATATATTACGTTTCATAAATTTAGCGCAGATGCACAAAGCGAAGACCCTTTAAAAATCACACAAAAACAACTGTAAATTAGAAATGTCCCCCTTCTTGATGGTCCTTTTCTAAAACCGGAGTGAATTTTATCAGCTTGACATTTATCATTTACAGTTGTTTTTGTGTGATTTTTAAAGGGTCTTTGCTTTGAAACATTGAGCGAAACGCGCGTCGGGGCGCAGGACACGTGACGGGTATGATATGCTAACATATTACTGTGGTTGATGTTGCTGCTGTAGGAATGATTTACTAATTGTGAATATGTTTTGCACTAGCACTTTATGAGAATGTATATCATTATGTGTGACATTGCACATGCAAGCTACCTTTTAAAATAATACAATTCCCATAAGTGACCCACGTGACCTGCTAGGGCGTTCAGCCCTTGGTTTTCTCATTTCCACCACTATCGATCAATTGTGATTTTATGTATATTTTAATCATTGTGTTAATAAAGATTGGTTTATAAATGTGCACAAGACTCTGTCTGCTATTTTTGGTGTTAAATGTATTTTATATGTAAAAGTGGGAAGGAGGGGTGTTTTAAACTTTTTATATATATATATATTTTTTTTTTTTTCTTTTTAAACTATTTGCTCCCATAGGGGTCTAGTACAGGGATGGCCAACCTGCGGCTCCCCAGCTGTTGTAAAACTACAACTTCCACCAGGCCTTGCTGAGGCAGTGTGGACATGCTACGAGTTGTAGTTTTGCAATAGCTAGAGAGCCTCAAGTTGGCCATCCCTGGTCTAGTACAGTCCTGATCAAAAGTTTAAGACCACTTGAAAAATGGCAAAAAATCATATTTTACATTGTTGGATCTTAACAAGGTTCCAAGTAGAGCTTCAACATGCCACAAGAAAAAATGAGAGTGAGACAAAACATTTTTTGAGCATTCAATTAATTGAAAATAACGATAAACCTGTTAAGGACTTAGCCCTATTTCACCTTAAGGACTTGGCCATTTTTTGAATATCTGACCAGTGTCACTTTATGTGTGAATAACTATAAAACGCCTTTACTTACCCAGGCCGTTCTGAGATTGTTTTTTCGTCACATATTGTACTTCATGACACTGCTAAAATTGGGTCAAAAAAGTTAATTTAAATTTGCAAATTTCAAAGTTTCAGTTTCTCTACTTTCGTAATACATAGTAATACCCCCAAAAATTGGGATGACTTTACATTCCCCATATGTCTACTTCATGTTTGTATAATTTTGGGAATGCCATTGTATTTTTTGGGGATGTTACATAGCTTAGAAGTTTAGAAGCAAATTTTGTAATTTTTCAGAAATTTTTCAAATCCCACTTTTTATGGACCAGTCCAGGTCTGAAGTCACTTTGTGAGGCTTACGTAATAGAAACCACCCAAAAATGACCCCATTTTAGAAACTACACCCTCAAGGTATTCAAAACTGATTTTACAAACTTTGTTAACCCTTTAGGTCTTCCACAAGAGTTCATGGCAAATGGACATAAAATGTAAGAATTTCGATTTTTTTGAAAATTTTCCATTTTAATCCCTTTTTTCCAGTAATAAAGTAAGGGTTAATAGCCAAACAAAACTCAATATGGGTTGCCCTGATTCTGTAGTTTGCAGAAACACCCCATATGTGGTCCTGAACTACTGTTTGGCCAAACGGGAGGACATAGAAGGAGGGGAACGCCATATGGGTTTTGGAAGGCAGAATTTGCAGGACTGGTTTTGTTTATACCATGTCCCATTTAAAGCCCCCCGTTGCACCCCTAGAATAGAAATTCCAAAAAAGTGACTCCATCTAAGAAAGTACACCTCTGAAGGTATTCAAAACTGGGTTTACAAACTTTGTTATCCCTTTAGGTGTTCCACAAGAGTTAATGGCAGATGGAGAAAAAAATTTGGAATTTACATTTTTTGGAAAATTATCCATTTTAACCCTTACTTTATTACTGGGGAAAAATGGGTTAACAGCCAAACAAAACTCTATATGGGTTATTTTAGTATCTCCATAGCCTGGGAGCTACAGTTTTTTTTTTGTTGTTGGGTGACTATCTAATGTAGGGGCTCATTTTTTGCGGGATGAGATGGCGGTTTGATTGGCACTATTTGGTGGTGCATATGACTTTTTAATGGCTTATTATTACACTTTTTGGGATCCAAGGTGACAATAAAAATGGCTTTTTTTTTACATCGTTTTTATTTAATTTTTTTGATGGCGTTTATTGAGGGGCTAGTTTATGGGGTATTTTTATAGAGAAGATTTTTACGGACGCGGCGATGCCCAATATGTATGGCTCTCAGACTTTGGAGACACTAAGCAGGCATCCTCAAACTGTGGCCCTCCAGATGTAAAACTACAATTCCCACCATGCCCTGCTGATAGCTGTAGGTTGTCTGGGCATGCTGGGAGTTGTAGTCTTACAACATCTGGAGAGCCGCAGTTTGAGGATGCCTGCATTAAAACTAATATTTTTTGAGAAAAAAAATGTGTTTCTGTGTCTCCAAAGTCTTAGAGCCATAGTTTTTTATGTTCTCTAGGGGACTGTTGGGGATTATAAAAATGTAGTACTCCATGGAAGTGTGATACTCCCTAAAGCAATCGATAACGCAGAGGCCTGGATGATCGGTGCAAGTGTCACATTGAGTGGTGGTGTCCTTCCGTATCCCCCTCTTGTGACACACTCTGCATCTTTTTTGGGTTCGTCCCTTATTTCCAGTATGGGGGACCACACCTGGAAAATGTTGGCCAGGGACGATCCCGGCGCCTCCAATTCCCGAGGTACTCCGGCCTGCTCTTTCCCGGTCTGAAAAAATAAGGTCCTTGAGGACTGCCTCATAGAATTGAAGGAATGTCCCTGTGCTGCCAGCGCTTCGGGATAGTACAAAAGCGTTGTACAAGGCAACCTGTACCAAGTAGACCGCAACTTTTCTGTACCATGCCCGGGTTTTGCGCATGGCATTATATGGCTTGAGGACTTGATCAGAGAGATCAACTCCTCCCATATACCGATTGTAGTCAACGATACAATCGGGCTTGAGGACCGTTGCCGCGGTACCTTGCACAGAGACGGGGGTGGTGCTGTTACCATGGATTGTGGACAGTATAAGGACATCCCTCTTGTCCTTATACCTTACCAGCAACAGGTTTCCACTGGTAAGGGCACGGGTCTCACCCCTGGGGATAGGTACCTGGAGGGGGGTGGGCAGGGAGGCCGCGCTGATTTTTCCACATGGTCCCACAAGCGTACGTGGATCTGGTGGCAAGGGACCTGAACAAGGGAATGCTAGTATAAAAGTTATCCATGTACAAGTGGTAACCCTTATCTAGCAGTGGGTGCATAAGGTCCCACACGAGTTTCCCGCTAACACCCAGAGTGGGGGGACATTCTGGGGGTTCAATACAGGAATCTCGCCCCTCGTACACATGAAATTTGTAAATGTACCCTGAGGTACTCTCACAAATTTTGTACATTTTCACGCCATACCTCGCCCGCTTAGTGGGAATGTATTGGCGGAAACTGAGTCTCCCCTTGAAAGCAACGATAGACTCATCAACCGCGACCTCCCTTCCAGGTACGTAGGCCTGCGCAAATTTGGCCCCGAAATGATCGATGACAGGCCATATCTTATACAGACGGTCATAGGCAGAATCACCTTAGGGGGGACATGCTGCATTATTTGCATTATGCAGGCATTTCTGGATGGCCTGGGGCGTGTCATGGCCATACTGTAGAGTGGGGTCTGGTAGAGGACGTCCCCACTCCAGTATTGCCTGACACTCTGTTTTTGCACGTGCAGCACGAGGCCCCAAAACGTCCTCATCTCGGCTGCACTGACCGGCGTTCAGCCAGCGGGTCTAGCCAAAAAGGAGCCCGGGTGCTGAGCAACGAACTGTTGGGCATACAGGTTCGTCTGCTCCACCATCAGAGTCACAAATGGGTCACTGAAAAAAAAACTAAAAAAGTCAATTTCAGTGAAGCCCACTGTGGGAATCTAGATTCCTGGATTGCCAACAAAATCCGGACTCTCGGGCTCAAAATCCACTGGGGGACACCAGCTAAGTTCACCGGTAGGGGGGCTCCGGTGGGCTTATTTGGTGGGCCGGGAAACCAGTACGAGCCTCAGGGCTGCTCGTACTGGTGTGGGCCACAGGGTCCCTAGAATGTGAGGCTCCTGGTGGCGTCTCCGCCGCCTTGGGGGCTCATTGTCATCAGATGATGAGGAGGATGCGGATGACAAGAGGAATGTGGGGTCATCCTAATCCTCACTGGGGCTCTTGGAGTCGGAGAGCATATGGGCATATGCCTCCTCCACCGAGAACATCCGGCGGGCCATGGGTATGTGTGTGTATGTGCGTGCGTGTAAAACTTTATTGTATGTGCGTGTGTGTGTGGGGGCACGGGTGTTCACATGCTAAAAAGCTAAAGTTAAAAAAAAAAAAATTGACAAGTGTTAGAAAAAAAAAAAAAAAGTTCAAACTTGCTGATCAGCACTCCCGGGTGGGTCTAGGGTCTCACAGCTAAGTGCTGTGAACCCCAACCACCAGAAACACTGAATCAGTTCAAGTTTTTTTTTTTTATTCCCTAACCAACTCTCCCTTCTATCCCTGCCTAATAGTGCCTCTCCCTCACTGACCCTAACCTACCTGGAGGGTGATGGGTGCCGACAGGGGGGTCACAGGAGCTGGTGCAGAACGGTTCTCACAGTGCAGGAGCAGCAGCACTAAGAGGAGGGGAGAGAGGAGCGCCAGGAGTTTGAATCTCCCGTCTCTCTCCCAGCACCAATCAGCACCAAGGACAGCACCGCCACCCCCAAATGCTCGGACTGTGATTGGTGGTGTGTAATCACACCACCGATCACCGTCCTTTTCCGGTTCATCGGGTCACCGGAGCCCTGAATGGACCGGAAACGCAGCAAATCGCAGGTCTGAATTGACCTGCGGTTTGCTGCGATCGCCGATACGGGGGGGGGGGTCACATGACCCCCCCCGGCGTTGTGACAGGTCGCCCGCTGAATGATTTCAGCGGACATCCTGTTCCTATTAAACCCGGCCGCAATCTAGTTTTAAAGTTATGACGTACCGCTACGTCATGGGTCCTTAAGGACTCGGGAAACATGCCATACCGGTACGTCATAAGTCCTTAAGGGGTTAAACTGAAACAGGCGGTTTTTCAGCTGATCCAAATTTTAGGACCACATACCTTTAAAAGGCCAAATCTGTGCAAAGATGTGGATTCATTGTCATTTTCTGTCAGGTAGTCACACGTTGTGATGGCAAAGGCAAAAAAACTCTCCCTTTTTGAACGTAGTCGGGTTGTTGAACTGCATAAGCAGGGTATCTCACAGTGCGCCATCGCTGCTGAGGTAGAACACAGTAAGACAGTCATTTGGAATTTCTTAAATAATCCTGAGGGTTATGGAACAAAAAAGTCAAGTGGAAGACCCAAAAAAAATTCAACAAGACACTGGACAATCCTCGACCCAAATTAAGGCCCTTACTGGTGCTGACTGCAGCCCCATAACCATCAGACGGCATCTGAGACTGAAGGGCTTCAAAAACAAAAAACTCGTCTTCTTGAACGCCACAGAACTGCTCGTTTGGACTTTGCAAGAGAGCACCAAACATGGGACATTCAAAGGTGGAAGAAAGTTTTATTCTCTGATGAGAATTTTTTTACCTTGATGGTCCTGATGGCATGACAAGCAGATCCCACCTGAGATGTTTTCTACGCGCCACAGTGGAGGGGGCGCCATAATGGTCTGGGGTGCTTTTTCCTTCAGTGGAACAATGGAGCTTCAGGAAGTGCAGGGGCGTCAAACAGCTGCTGGCTATGTCCAGATGTTGCAGAGAGCATTCCTCATGACTGAGGGCACTAGTCTGTGTGGTTTCGACTGGGTTTTTCAACAGGACAACGCTACAGTACACAATGCCCGCAAGACAAGGGACTTCTTCCAGGAGAATAACATCACTCTTTTGGCCCATCCTGCATGCTCCCCTGATCTAAATCCAATTGAGAACCTTTGGGGATGGATGGCAAGGGAAGTTTACAAAAATGGACAACCGTTCCAGACAGTAGATGGCCTTCGTGCGGCCGTCTTCACCACTTGGAGAAATGTTCCCACTCACCTCATGGAAACGCTTGCATCAAGCATGCCGAAATGAATTTTTGAAGCAATAACGGCGGAGCTACTCATTACCGAGTTCATGTTTGGAAGTTGGATTTCTGTTTTGTTTTTTTTTGGGGGGGGGGGGGGGGTTAATTTATTTTTGAAGGTGTGGTCCTAAACTTTTGATCAGCTGAAAAACAGCCTGTTTCAGTTTATTCGTTGTTTTCATTAAATTGAATGCTCAAAAAATGATTTCTCACTCCATTTCTTTTTGTTGCATGTTGAAGCTCTACTTGGAATCTTGTTAAGATCCAGCCATGCTAAATATGATTTTTTGCCATTTTTCAAGTGGTCTTAAACTTTTGATCAGGACTGTACATGGGATCTTGATTCCCATTCCTATTCACCCTAATAGATCTATATTAGGGTCCATTCACACATCCGCAAATAGGTCCGCATCCGTTCCGCAATATCGGGAACGGGTGCGGACCCATTCATTCTCTATGGAGCCGGAAGAGATACAGAGAGCACGCTATGTGCTCTCCGCATCTCAGCACCGAAATTCTGGGCCGCAGCTCCGCAAAAAAAATAGAACATGTCCTATTCTTGTCCACAATTGCAGACAAGAATAGGCAGTTCTATGGGGGCTGCTGGCCGGTTGTATTGCGGATCCGCAATACACTACGGACGTGTGAATGGACCCTTAGGGTGAATAGGATTTCACACTGTCCATTGTGAGCTATGCCTCGTGCATAGCTCAGTATGGAGAAAGCCATGACATACCTGGATCGCTTCAGCAGTGTCCAGGTTGCCATGGCAACCGATCGGAGCCCCGAGATTTCCCTGAGGGGACTTTGCTCGGAAAGCAGAGAGAGCCGCATTCCTCTGCCTTCACTCACAGGTGCCTCGATCAGCGTTGATTGCGGCACCTGAGGGGTTAAATGGCAGGGGCGAAGCGATCGCCGCTTCCTATCAGTGCAGGTGAGTGCCAGCTGTATGATACAGCCAGCACCCGCTGTGTAAGGAGCAGGCCCACTCTATACATCCCCTGAGGCATTATGATGTAACTTTACATCATAATGCTCGAATGGGTTACGAAAGAGCCAGTCATCCACAGTTGGCAGCATGAGGAATAGAAACCTGGGGGGAAGCGGGGTCTGGATGTAATATCACCGTTAGAGAGGACCTTTCACTGGTCCTGACATTACAATAAAAGTACCTGGCAGTGTAGGGCATTATTAGTATATGTCCTGGCTAGAGATGAGCGAATTTCATATTTTGAAATTCGTTCGCGCTTAGTTTGGTGGTAAAAGCAGAATTGCGTTATGGATTCCGTTACCACGGACCATAACGCAATTCTATGACCCGAGGCATTCCGTTATTCCCTCCGTCATAATAGAAGTATATAGGCTGCAAAACGGATCCGTCCCGTTTCTGTTATGTAGAGGAGTCCTCTCAGGGGGCATCTCCTTCTCTCTGGCTGTGAGCTGTCCAATCAGAGAAGGTGAGCTTTTTTTTCTCAAGGGGTTTCAGGTAAAAATGGTTAACATGTTCCTGCAGCATAGCCCCTGAAACAGAAGGTTCATACTTACCTGCTCCACACCATCCCCGTTGTCTCCATCATCCGGTCCTTGCACTGTTTACATCTGCAGTGTCACACCACTCCAGCGGTGAAATGCTGCTTGTGGTCACTTCACTGCTGAAGCCAGTCATTGGCTGGACCGCAGGATGTGACTATGCCCACAGCCAGGCAAATGTAAACAGCTCAGTGACCAGAATATGGAGACAGCGGGGGCAGAGCCGAAGACCGGAGCAGCGTGGATCAGGTAAGTATAAATCTTCTCTTTCAGGACTATGCTGCAGTTACTTGTTAAAACATTATTTATTTTTTTACCAGAAAATCCCTTTAAGCCCCTATTAGACTGCACAATATTTGACCAATTGGGAATGCTCATTCCTGATATCTGGTTTGTATAATTGTGCAGCTGATAACCTAGCAATCACTGGTTTGTCGGCTGATTGTTTATGATTATTGTACATCTTTTATCCTGACAAAATATACAAACAATAGAAATGAATGAGGGAGTAATGACTGTGGTGGTGATCATTCATCCCCATACAATTTGCATCGGCATGTGTAAAAGGCTGATGCAAATGAATGCCGATTGACTTTTTCTTTTTGCAGCCCCTTGAAATAGAACAATGTGACAATGTGTCCTTTAGACCAAAAAAGGTTGTTCATCCCTGCTAAAGTGTAAAGCTTAGGGTACTTTCACACTTGCGGCAGGACGGATTCGACAGGCTTATTTGGTGGGCCGGGAAACCAGTACGAGCCTCAGGGCTGCTCGTACTGGTGTGGGCCACAGGGTCCCTAGAATGTGAGGCTCCTGGTGGTGTCTCCGCCGCCTTGGGGGCTCATCGTCATCAGATGATGAGGAGGATGCGGATGACAAGAGGAATGTGGGGTCATCCTAATCCTCACTGGGGCTCTTGGAGTCGGAGAGCATATGGGCATATGCCTCCTCCACCGAGAACATCCGGCGGGCCATGGGTATGTGTGTGTATGTGCGTGCGTGTAAAACTTTATTGTATGTGCGTGTGTGTGTGGGGGCACGGGTGTTCACATGCTAAAAAGCTAAAGTTAAAAAAAAAAAAATTTACAAGTGTTAGAAAAAAAAAAAAAAAGTTCAAACTTGCTGATCAGCACTCCCGGGTGGGTCTAGGGTCTCACAGCTAAGTGCTGTGAACCCCAACCACCAGAAACACTGAATCAGTTCAAGTTTTTTTTTTTTATTCCCTAACCAACTCTCCCTTCTATCCCTGCCTAATAGTGCCTCTCCCTCACTGACCCTAACCTACCTGGAGGGTGATGGGTGCCGACAGGGGGGTCACAGGAGCTGGTGCAGAACGGTTCTCACAGTGCAGGAGCAGCAGCACTAAGAGGAGGGGAGAGAGGAGCGCCAGGAGTTTGAATCTCCCGTCTCTCTCCCAGCACCAATCAGCACCAAGGACAGCACCGCCACCCCCAAATGCTCGGACTGTGATTGGTGGTGTGTAATCACACCACCGATCACCGTCCTTTTCCGGTTCATCGGGTCACCGGAGCCCTGAATGGACCGGAAACGCAGCAAATCGCAGGTCTGAATTGACCTGCGGTTTGCTGCGATCGCCGATACGGGGGGGGGGGGGGGGTCACATGACCCCCCCCCCCCCCGGCGTTGTGACAGGTCGCCCGCTGAATGATTTCAGCGGACATCCTGTTCCTATTAAACCCGGCCGCAATCTAGTTTTAAAGTTATGACGTACCGCTACGTCATGGGTCCTTAAGGACTCGGGAAACATGCCATACCGGTACGTCATAAGTCCTTAAGGGGTTAAACTGAAACAGGCGGTTTTTCAGCTGATCCAAATTTTAGGACCACATACCTTTAAAAGGCCAAATCTGTGCAAAGATGTGGATTCATTGTCATTTTCTGTCAGGTAGTCACACGTTGTGATGGCAAAGGCAAAAAAACTCTCCCTTTTTGAACGTAGTCGGGTTGTTGAACTGCATAAGCAGGGTATCTCACAGTGCGCCATCGCTGCTGAGGTAGAACACAGTAAGACAGTCATTTGGAATTTCTTAAATAATCCTGAGGGT
Organism: Bufo bufo; assembly: GCF_905171765.1. Classification (NCBI taxonomy): domain Eukaryota; kingdom Metazoa; phylum Chordata; class Amphibia; order Anura; family Bufonidae; genus Bufo; species Bufo bufo. Next base: position 460,619,896 of record NC_053391.1, read on the forward strand.
TATGGAACAAAAAAGTCAAGTGGAAGACCCAAAAAAAATTCAACAAGACACTGGACAATCCTCGACCCAAATTAAGGCCCTTACTGGTGCTGACTGCAGCCCCATAACCATCAGACGGCATCTGAGACTGAAGGGCTTCAAAAACAAAAAACTCGTCTTCTTGAACGCCACAGAACTGCTCGTTTGGACTTTGCAAGAGAGCACCAAACATGGGACATTCAAAGGTGGAAGAAAGTTTTATTCTCTGATGAGAATTTTTTTACCTTGATGGTCCTGATGGCATGACAAGCAGATCCCACCTGAGATGTTTTCTACGCGCCACAGTGGAGGGGGCGCCATAATGGTCTGGGGTGCTTTTTCCTTCAGTGGAACAATGGAGCTTCAGGAAGTGCAGGGGCGTCAAACAGCTGCTGGCTATGTCCAGATGTTGCAGAGAGCATTCCTCATGACTGAGGGCACTAGTCTGTGTGGTTTCGACTGGGTTTTTCAACAGGACAACGCTACAGTACACAATGCCCGCAAGACAAGGGACTTCTTCCAGGAGAATAACATCACTCTTTTGGCCCATCCTGCATGCTCCCCTGATCTAAATCCAATTGAGAACCTTTGGGGATGGATGGCAAGGGAAGTTTACAAAAATGGACAACCGTTCCAGACAGTAGATGGCCTTCGTGCGGCCGTCTTCACCACTTGGAGAAATGTTCCCACTCACCTCATGAAAACGCTTGCATCAAGCATGCCGAAATGAATTTTTGAAGCAATAACGGCGGAGCTACTCATTACCGAGTTCATGTTTGGAAGTTGGATTTCTGTTTTGTTTTTTTTTGGGGGGGGGGGGGGTTAATTTATTTTTGAAGGTGTGGTCCTAAACTTTTGATCAGCTGAAAAACAGCCTGTTTCAGTTTATTCGTTGTTTTCATTAAATTGAATGCTCAAAAAATGATTTCTCACTCCATTTCTTTTTGTTGCATGTTGAAGCTCTACTTGGAATCTTGTTAAGATCCAGCCATGCTAAATATGATTTTTTGCCATTTTTCAAGTGGTCTTAAACTTTTGATCAGGACTGTACATGGAATCTTGATTCCCATTCCTATTCACCCTAATAGATCTATATTAGGGTCCATTCACACATCCGCAAATAGGTCCGCATCCGTTCCGCAATATCGGGAACGGGTGCGGACCCATTCATTCTCTATGGAGCCGGAAGAGATACAGAGAGCACGCTATGTGCTCTCCGCATCTCAGCACCGAAATTCTGGGCCGCAGCTCCGCAAAAAAAATAGAACATGTCCTATTCTTGTCCACAATTGCAGACAAGAATAGGCAGTTCTATGGGGGCTGCTGGCCGGTTGTATTGCGGATCCGCAATACACTACGGACGTGTGAATGGACCCTTAGGGTGAATAGGATTTCACACTGTCCATTGTGAGCTATGCCTCGTGCATAGCTCAGTATGGAGAAAGCCATGACATACCTGGATCGCTTCAGCAGTGTCCAGGTTGCCATGGCAACCGATCGGAGCCCCGAGATTTCCCTGAGGGGACTTTGCTCGGAAAGCAGAGAGAGCCGCATTCCTCTGCCTTCACTCACAGGTGCCTCGATCAGCGTTGATTGCGGCACCTGAGGGGTTAAATGGCAGGGGCGAAGCGATCGCCGCTTCCTATCAGTGCAGGTGAGTGCCAGCTGTATGACACAGCCAGCACCCGCTGTGTAAGGAGCAGGCCCACTCTATACATCCCCTGAGGCATTATGATGTAACTTTACATCATAATGCTCGAATGGGTTACGAAAGAGCCAGTCATCCACAGTTGGCAGCATGAGGAATAGAAACCTGGGGGGAAGCGGGGTCTGGATGTAATATCACCGTTAGAGAGGACCTTTCACTGGTCCTGACATTACAATAAAAGTACCTGGCAGTGTAGGGCATTATTAGTATATGTCCTGGCTAGAGATGAGCGAATTTCATATTTTGAAATTCGTTCGCGCTTAGTTTGGTGGTAAAAGCAGAATTGCGTTATGGATTCCGTTACCACGGACCATAACGCAATTCTATGACCCGAGGCATTCCGTTATTCCCTCCGTCATAATAGAAGTATATAGGCTGCAAAACGGATCCGTCCCGTTTCTGTTATGTAGAGGAGTCCTCTCAGGGGGCATCTCCTTCTCTCTGGCTGTGAGCTGTCCAATCAGAGAAGGTGAGCTTTTTTTTCTCAAGGGGTTTCAGGTAAAAATGGTTAACATGTTCCTGCAGCATAGCCCCTGAAACAGAAGGTTCATACTTACCTGCTCCACACCATCCCCGTTGTCTCCATCATCCGGTCCTTGCACTGTTTACATCTGCAGTGTCACACCACTCCAGCGGTGAAATGCTGCTTGTGGTCACTTCACTGCTGAAGCCAGTCATTGGCTGGACCGCAGGATGTGACTATGCCCACAGCCAGGCAAATGTAAACAGCTCAGTGACCAGAATATGGAGACAGCGGGGGCAGAGCCGAAGACCGGAGCAGCGTGGATCAGGTAAGTATAAATCTTCTCTTTCAGGACTATGCTGCAGTTACTTGTTAAAACATTATTTATTTTTTTACCAGAAAATCCCTTTAAGCCCCTATTAGACTGCACAATATTTGACCAATTGGGAATGCTCATTCCTGATATCTGGTTTGTATAATTGTGCAGCTGATAACCTAGCAATCACTGGTTTGTCGGCTGATTGTTTATGATTATTGTACATCTTTTATCCTGACAAAATATACAAACAATAGAAATGAATGAGGGAGTAATGACTGTGGTGGTGATCATTCATCCCCATACAATTTGCATCGGCATGTGTAAAAGGCTGATGCAAATGAATGCCGATTGACTTTTTCTTTTTGCAGCCCCTTGAAATAGAACAATGTGACAATGTGTCCTTTAGACCAAAAAAGGTTGTTCATCCCTGCTAAAGTGTAAAGCTTAGGGTACTTTCACACTTGCGGCAGGACGGATTCGACAGGCTGTTCACCATGTCAGATCCGTCCTGCGGCTATTTTGCCGTGCCGCCGCTCCGTCCCCAATGACTATAATGGGGACGGGGGCGGAGCTCCGGCGCAGCACGGCGAAAGCCGCCGGACTAAAAAGCCTGACATGCAGTAATTTTAGTCCGGCGGCCTTTCGCCGTGCACCGCCAAAGCTCCGCCCAGTCCCCATTATAGTCAATGGGGACGGAGCGGCGAAATAGCCGCAGGACGGATCCGACATGGTGAACAGCCTGGCGGATCCGTCCTGCCGCAAGTGTGAAAGTAGCCTTACAGAGGTACTCAATAGGCCTCAAAGCAGGCTATGGGTGTCATATGTCATATGTCATATGGTTACAGACCACCCTGTAATCCATCAGTGGTTTTTGCATACTATAGGAAAAAGAGTCAGCCTCTCTGGTGGCCGGGACCATGGGAGGGCATTTAGGCTAGTGTTTTTTTCCTATAATGTACAAGCACGACCACCACTGATGGATTGCAAGGTGGTCTGTAACCATGGAAACTAGCAGCGTAAAATGTGATGGAAAAATGAATCCAGGAAGCAATATGGACAATCACAATACATTAGTAAGTGCTTTGTATAACTTTCTCTACATGATAAACGCCACTTACTGAAGTGAGACAACCCCTTTAAGAGCTGTAGGCTGTCCAGAAATACTGGGAGTTGCTGTTGCAAAACTATTCGAAGGCCACAGGTTGGGCATCCCTGTCCTATCCAATATAAGTCTAACATGAAATTGTTAACAAGGAAATAAAAGACAAAAAACCCATTACCCACATTTTTATATTTTCCCCCAGTATTCTCACAACTACTATGAAAAAAAAAAAGTTCAGATTTGTCATCAGTGCATTTGTACAAAATAAATCATAGCGGGATTTTTACTTTTATTTAACTTTACCACATACACGGTTGCCCACTCTTGACCAAATGTTATATTACACACACACACGTGATTAACCCCTTAAGGACCCTTGCAGTACATGTACGTCACATCTTGACGTGACTTAAAGAGGACCTTTCACCTGGATATCCTTAGTCTAATTATTATCCTACCTTATAGTGTGTCCCCCACTGTTGTCTTTGCACCTTTTTTTTTTTTTCAGTGGTCCCAGTATCTTTTGGCGCCTCATATGCTAATGAGGCGACTCTGTTATACTAGGCGTGGACTTGTATTTCTCCTGGGCGCTCTAATTGGATGCGCTCGCAGCCAGGGATAAGATAAATGCGCCCAGGAGAAATACAAGTCCACGCCTAGTATAACCGAGTCGCCTCATTAGCATATGAGGCGCCAAAAAATACAGGGACCACAGCGGACGAACTTTAGGGGGAAAAAAAAAAAAGTGCCAGGACATCAGTGGAGGACACACTATAAGGTAGGATAATAATTAGATTAAGGATATCCAGGTGAAAGCTCCTCTAAGGACCAGTGACGTACATGTACGGCACAAGGTCCGCCGGGCGCTGGGAGGGAATTGCAGGGGAATCGCGGCACCATGCCTGCTCTTACCAGCAGGCAGCCATGCCAGGTAAAGGCAGCAGGGTGCAGCACCGCCCCGCTGCAGCTCCAAGCGCTGCGATTGGCCGTTCAATGAAGACTGGCACATCACAGCGCCGGAAGCAGAAAAAGAAGCTGTGGGGCTATTAGGGTTAGGTGACTGGTGCAGAACCGGTCTCCTCAGAGGTGAGGCAGGGGACACCAGTGTTTGGCGTCCCCTGCCAGCGCTGCAATTGGCTGGAACAACACTCCAGCCAATGGCAGCGCTATAGCTGCACAGGAAAGGGCTGAATCTCCTTGCATGCAGCCATTCTAGCTGGTGACTGCATGCAGAGAGTTTCTGTGCTTTTCTGTGCTGCTGTTGTCTTGCTGGGACTTGTGGTGCACCACCACTGCTATTTAACACTTTCCTGCTGAAAAAACATCTGGAATTGCTGCACTTTTTTTTCTTCATTTGCAGATGTTTCAGATCCCTAAACCACCCTCCGTCCCTGCCCCTTGCCGCCCCCCAATCCTTTTTTTACGGACGCCATTTGGTCTGTGCGTTTTTTTTTTTTTTTACATTTTCCGGCTCTGCACCACTTTTTCTGCGTGAGAGCTGTGACCGCCAAGTGCTGTTCAGTGCGTGCGTACCTGCCTGACCAGCACCCGTTTTACCTAGGGTTGTCACTATACCAAAATTTTGACAATTTCGATACCATAAAAAAGTATTGCGATACTTGATACCACGTGAAAAAAAAAAAAAAAAAACACCCAAAAAGCCGCATACTTTTTTGGGTGTGGCAATATGGAATATTTATTGTTTATATATAAAATTGGGAAAGGGGGTGATTTAAACTTAATATTTTGGTGGTTGTTTTTTTTCAAACTTTTTATTTAGTAACAATTTTCCCCCTTAGGGGCTAGAACCTGGGATCTTTTCATCCCTTGTCCTATTCACCCTAATAGAGATCTATTAGGGTGAAAAGGACTTCACACTCTCCCTGCTGCTCTGTGCATAGTACACACAGCGGCAGGGAGCAGACTATGGCAGCCAGGGCTTCAGTAGCGTCCTGGCTGCCAGGCTTACACTGCTGGGGCTCCGATCAGAAGTTGCCACTGCCACCAATGAGGAGGGGACCCTGTGGCCACTGCCACCAATGATTATACTAGTTATAATACTGGGGGGGTTGGGGGCACACTGCGCCACCAAGGATTCTACTTTATATTACTGGGGTTGGGGGTGCGGTGCACTGTGCCACCAATGAATATAGTTTATGCCTGAATACAAACGCAGGCTGCTGGTGCCGGCCATATCCCATACCCAGCCTCTATGACTGAGCGCTGCGATCCGCCGCAATTAACCCCTCAGGTGCCGCACCTGACGGGTTAATAGCGGCTGATCGCAGCGCGCAGTCAGAGGCTGGGTGCCAGGTATAGGATATGGCCAGCACCAGCAGCCTGCATTTGTATTCAGGCATAAACTATATTAATTGGTGGCACAGTGGCCACAGCTCCTCCCTGCTATCAGTCCATTGGTGGCAGCGGTGGTACGGGGGGGGGGGGGGGGGGAGGGAGGGACTGCCTCCTTCTCCCCTGTGCTGCTGAGAACATGGCACACGCTGACAGCAGCGCGTGCCTTGTCAGTTTAACTCATGTGTTAAAGAGGCAGAGCAGCGGAGGGTCTAGGCACAAATGGCGACAAGACTACAAAAGTCTTGTCACCATTTTGCAATTCTAAGTCGCATTGGCGACCATTTTGGTTGCCATCTGGCGCCCTGCTGTGTTGATTCTTTTTTTGCCAATCTCTCCTTTTTCTTGGTTCAAAAAGAAAGAAAGAAATAGTTAGGGTTTTATATAAAATATTATATATATGTATATGTATGCATGATATAAGTTAATTTTTAGCCAGTGTTCACTTTTTTTTTTTTTTTAACACTAGTGCAGAGTACAGATCAGTAGTGTGCTCATTGACATCTGCATTTTTTTTTTGTGTGTGAAAAAAGTCCTGCAGTTAGTGGTAGGTAGATATATATACAGGGAGTGCAGAATTATTAGGCAAGTTGTATTTTTGAGGATTAATTTTATTATTGAACAACAACCATGTTCTCAATGAACCCAAAAAACTCATTAATATCAAAGCTGAATATTTTTGGAAGTAGTTTTTAGTTTGTTTTTAGTTTTAGCTATTTTAGGAGGATATCTGTGTGTGTAGGTGACTATTACTGTGCATAATTATTAGGCAACTTAACAAAAAACAAATATATACCCATTTCAATTATTTATTTTTACCAGTGAAACCAATATAACATCTCAACATTCACAAATATACATTTCTGACATTCAAAAACAAAACAAAAACAAATCAGTGACCAATATAGCCACCTTTCTTTGCAAGGACACTCAAAAGCCTGCCATCCATGGATTCTGTCAGTGTTTTGATCTGTTCACCATCAACATTGCGTGCAGCAGCAACCACAGCCTCCCAGACACTGTTCAGAGAGGTGTACTGTTTTCCCTCCTTGTAAATCTCACATTTGATGATGGACCACAGGTTCTCAATGGGGTTCAGATCAGGTGAACAAGGAGGCCATGTCATTAGATTTTCTTCTTTTATACCCTTTCTTGCCAGCCACGCTGTGGAGTACTTGGACGCGTGTGATGGAGCATTGTCCTGCATGAAAATCATGTTTTTCTTGAAGGATGCAGACTTCTTCCTGTACCACTGCTTGAAGAAGGTGTCTTCCAGAAACTGGCAGTAGGACTGGGAGTTGAGCTTGACTCCATCCTCAACCCGAAAAGGCCCCACAAGCTCATCTTTGATGATACCAGCCCAAACCAGTACTCCACCTCCACCTTGCTGGCGTCTGAGTCGGACTGGAGCTCTCTGCCCATTACCAATCCAGCCACGGGCCCATCCATCTGGCCCATCAAGACTCACTCTCATTTCATCAGTCCATAAAACCTTAGAAAAATCAGTCTTGAGATATTTCTTGGCCCAGTCTTGACGTTTCAGCTTGTGTGTCTTGTTCAGTG